>NW_025836164.1:276751-326963 GCF_002878395.1 Capsicum annuum
GCCGTGCATCTAGACCTATGATATAAGACATCATAGCACAAAATAAAGGTATGCATCAGTACTTTGAATGTACTGGTATGCTAACTGGTATATCAATGTGATCTCGATGCATCGTCTGTGTCAGCTAACTGGAATTTGACACTAGGAGCCAAGGAAAAATATTGATCGACGAGATAGGTGATGCGGTGCATCAAGATCACATTGATATACTATTTTGGACTCCCAAACATGCTTTAAATATTGTTTGAAAAATTTAAAACTCGTCCGAGAACACCTACTAACATTCCTGATCATGAAGGAACTTAAAGATCGACATTTAATGGTCGTAAGGGTCACAAAATAAGATCTCCAACTTTGAAGGCTAAAATAACTGTAAGTGTAAATACTTAGCTGAATTTTTCTAAGTATGGGACCCCCTTATCAAGCTTTAAGGGCTGAGTTAAGCTTAGAATTTTGTGGGGTCTTACAATATCTCCCCCTTGGTAACATTCATCCTCGAATTAGACTGACTAAGATGGAAGAACTGATAGACAAAAAGTACATACTGGGCATGCAAGACTGAAGCACGATTTCATAGAAGAGACTACTGATATACTGAATTATCATACTGAAGATGCATAACTAATGCATGATTTCATAACTGAGATTACTGATAAACTGAGTTTGTATACTAAATATGCAACATGCATATCTGATGCATGACTGAATTTTGAATGCATAACATAAGACTGAGCTATTTCATGAAGATATACATGATATGATAATGTTATGCAACTGGACTGATATTGAACTCATGAAAGAGATCTAAACATGGAACTGTTAAAATTTCAAGGAAAAACCATTACCTTGAGTTGAATCTGAGTTTGCGGAGAAGAGATGAGGGTACTTGGTCTGCATATATGCTTCTACTTTACAAGTAGCTCCCTCAATGGACTGATTTCACCAAAGAACTTTGACTAGAAGAAATTCTTTGTTTCTCAGTCTGTGAATCTGATAATTGAGGATTTCTATTGGATACTCTTCGTAAGAGAGACTATTCTGAATATTTATGCCCTATATAGGGACTACAACTATTGGGTCACCTATTTATTTCTCTAGAAAGGAGACATGGAACACTGGATGTACTGAAGCTAAGTCTGAAGGCAACTCAAGCTCGTAAGCTACCTTTTCGAAACGACTAAGAATTCGGTAAGGACCGATATATCGGGGACTGAGCTGCCCTTTCTTGCCAAACCTCTTCACTCCCTTCATAGGAGAGATTTTCAAATAAAAATAGTCACCAATCTCAAACTCGAGATCCTTTCCGTGTACATCAGCATATGATTTTTGTCGGCTTTGAGTTATCTTAAGCCTTTGTCTTATCAACTGATCCTTTTCCAAGGTATCGAATACCTAGTCAGGACCTACCACTGCGACCTCACCTACCTCAAACCGACCAATGGGAGACCTAAATATCCTCCCATAAAGCACCTCAAATGGAGCCATTTGAATGCTGGAATGGTAACTATTATTATATGAAAATTCAATCAAAGGCAAGTGGTCATCCCAACTATTTTTAATGTCAATGGCAAACGCCCTGAGCATATCTTCTAGAGTCTAGATAGTCCTTTCGGCTTAACCATCTGTCTGAGGATGAAAGGCTGTACTAAGGTTGACTTGGGTACCAAGACCCTTTTGGAAGGCTTTCCAAAAATGGGAGGTAAACTAGGTACTCTATCTGAACTGATGGATAACGGAACTCTGTGCAACTTAACTAACTCTGTGATATAGAGCTTGGCATAGTCCTTGGCTAAATAAGAGGCATGGACTAGTAGGAAATGGGCTGATTTTGTCATCATGTATACAATGACCAAAATTGAATCGTGCTGACGACGAGTACGAGGCAAACCCGTCACAAAATCCATATTTATTTTTTCCCACTTCCAAGTAGGAATACTGAACACCTGTATAGACTCACTTGGTTTCTAATGCTCAATCATAACCTGCTGACATGTAGAGCACTTAGCTACAAACTCTGTAATATCTCTCTTCATCCCACTCCACCAATAGATCTCCCGCAAATCACAGTAGAGGCCCTTGGATGAATAGAGTAACGCGCACCATGCACTTCTGCAAGAATACGCAGTCTCAGGTCATCTACACCTGGCACACATTACCGACCCTGACAACACAAGACACCATCTCCCCCTTGGGAGAAAAGTTCTATATTATGATCTCTGACTGATTCTTTCAACTTAACTAGGCTTGGATCCCTATCCAACTTTTTATTCACCTTGGAAACCAGAGATGATTCAGAACTACTCTGCACCCATACACTACCCTCTGCTAAATCGACTAAGAGGACACCTAGTAGGGCAAGCTGATGAACTTCCTGGGCTAACTTCTTCTTACCATCTTCCACGTGAGCAACACTACCCATAGACATCCTACTAAGAGCATCAGCCACTATATTGGCCTTACCTAGATGATACAAGATACTCATATCATAGTCTTTCAGCAACCAACCACCTTCTCTAATAGAGGTTTAGGTCTTTCTAAGAGAACACATATTGTAGGCTTTTATGGTCAGTGAACACATCCATGTGCACTCCATACAAATAATACCTCCAAATCTTTAAGGCAAAAACTATAACTGCTAACTCAAGATCATGAGTGGGATAGTTCTTTTCATAAGGATTAAGCTGTTTAGAGGCATAGATGATGACCTTACCTCTCTGCGTCAAAACACACCCCAAACCAACTCCGAAAGCATAACAATATACCAAAAATTCATTTGAACCATCTGGTAAGGTCAAGACTAGAGCTGTAGCGAGTTAAGTCTTCAACTCTTGAAAACTCTTTTTGCAAGAATCTGACCATTAGAATTTGACTTTCTTTCAAGTCAATCTGGATATAGGGGATACAATAGACAAAAATCCCTCAATAAACTATCGGTAATAGCCAGCACAATCCATGAAACTCCTAATATCTGATGGAGAGATGGGTCTGGGCCAGTTTCTCACTACTTCAGTATTTTGGGGATCAACTCTAATGCCATCACTGGAAATGATATGACTGAGGAAAGCTATTGACCTTAGCCAAAATCTGCACTTACTGAATTTGGTGAATAGCTGGTGGTTTCTGAGAGTCTATAATACTATTCTAAGATGGTCTGCATGATCATGCTCACTGCGGGAGTAGACAAGAATGTCATCTATGAAGACTATGATGAACATGTCTAAGTACTAATGGAACACATGATTCATCAAGTCCTTGAAAGCTGTTGGGGCATTGGTAAGACCAAATGACATGACTAAGAATTAGAAATGACCATATCAATTTTTGAAAGCTATTTTTGAGTTGTCACAACTCTGAGCTGATGATAACCTGATCTAAGGTCTATCTTAGAAAAGTAATTGGCCCCCTTAAGTTTGTCAAATAGGTCATCAATTCTAGGAAGTAGATAATTGTTCTTGACTGTGACTTTGTTTAGTTGATGGTAGTCTATACACATTCTGAGAGAACCATCTTTCTCATGCACGAATAGAACTAGTGCACCCCACAGGGACACACTGGGTCTGATGAATTCCTTATCTATGATATCCTTCAACTGCTTCTTTAATTCTTTGAGTTCTATTGGAGCTATTCTGTATGATAGAATAGATATGGGTTGAGTATCTGGAAAAAGGTCTATTTCAAAGTCAATTTCTCTTTCGGGAGGAACTCCGAGGAACATATCTGGGAATTCACATGCTACTGACACTAATTCATGATTAGGGGTTTCTGAACAAGAGTCTTGGACTCAAACAAGATGATAGATACATCTCTTAGATATCATTTTTTCTCGCCCTAAGATAAGAAACAAGTTGAACCTTAAGTGTTGAAGTACTACCTCTTCACTCTAGGATAGGTTTATTCAGGAACTAGAATTGGAAAATTCTATTTTTGCAGTCAACTAAGGCATAGCAGGAATATAGCTAATCCATATCGAGAATGACATTAAAATCTGTCATCTCTAATTCTACTAAGTCTGCTGAAGTGACTTTCTTAGATACCATAATCAAAAAGTTCCTGTATACCCACCAGGATATGATAGATTTACCCACTGGGGTAGAGACTGAAAAAGGCCCTGCTAGGATTTTGGGACTGACTTCGAAGTCAATAGCTATATAAGGAGTTACAAAGGACAAGGAAGCTCCTGGATTTAGCAAACCATAAACATGTAAATGGTAAACTTGTAACGTACCAGTGACCACATCAGGAGATATTTCCTAATCCTGTCGGCAATGAAGTGCATAGAGTCTATTTGGGCGGTGCCCGCTGGTGGCACTAGAAGAGGCACCCTGCTGAGTTGAGCGACCGAATGGAACTAACCACTGATGGGACTGGTCCTATTGGCACAACTCTCTACCTTTCTGAGAAACTACCCAACACTCTTAAAATTAATGTCTTGGATTCCCACACTCGAAGCACATACCACTGTCAGCTCTACATTTGCTGCAGTGGTTTCTACTATATTTCTGGCATAGAGGATTCATTTGGGCACTACTAACACTTTCCTGGGGTCTAAGGCCTAATGCCCTATCTCTATTACCATCTCTAAATTTTAGCACTGGGGCACTAGCTGAGAATAAGCTAGAATGAAGGGTTTAGAATAAAATTGAGAATGATTTCCACCTTCTAACTTAGGTTGAGCGAAGTTAAAACGACCAATTCTCGCTTTCTTATTCTCTCTCTCTTTCTCTTTATTCTTAGCCTCCTCTATCTGCTAAGCATGGACCATGAGCCTAGATATGTCCATCTTCTTAATCAGTATTGTGGTCCTACACTCTTTGACCACATTATTAGATACACCCGACACAAACTTTCTCATCTTAGATCTACTGTTTGCTACCACGTAAGGGGAATATCTGGCTAATTGAGTAAACTTGAGAGAATATTTTTTTACCGTCATATTTTCGTGCCTAAGATTTATAAACTCCAAAACCTTAGCTTTCCTTAACTCCAGTAGGAAGAACCTATCAAGGAAAGTAGTGGCAAACTCCTCACATTCTATGGGCCCTACATCTGTGACCCTTTATGCCTTCCACTACTTGAACCATGAGTGAGCCACATCCTGTAACTAATATACAACCAACTCAACACTCTCACTAGCAGACACTCCTATAATTTCTATAACCTTCTACACCTGATCAAAGAACTCCTGTGGGTATTTATTTGATTTTGACCTGGTAGAAGATGGAGGGTTCATTTGGGTAAAGTCCTAAATTTTAGCTGTTGCAGTATTGGCCATTGGGTTAGCTAGAAAGGTAGCTAGGCATTCATTTTAGGTAGCCACTGAATTAGCTAAGGTAGTAAATGCAGCCCTAAATTCTGCATGGGAGACATTCTTGTCCAGAGGATCTACCTGGGAGGGCTGAGGGGCGGGCTTATTTTCTATTCTTCTAACATTCTTCTTGGGAGGCATATTCTTTAAACGGAAGAAAGAAAGGTATGTGTCAGTACTTTTAATATACTGGTATGCTAAGTGAGGTAGGCTGATATTTATGGGTTCATATGTATGAATAATAACTGATTGAGTAACATGAACATAACTGAACGGGGGGAAACACGCATGATTACATAAACTGTAACTGAGATCATATTAACACTAATTACTTTACTAATACTATATAACTAATAACTGAGTGACTGTATCTGGCAGTCATAATTCTGTAGAACTAATCTGGGTTTTATACTAATCTGAGAGACTATGTCTGACAGTCATAAATCTGTAGAACTGATCTAAGTTCTTAAACTGAGCTGGGTAATTGTATCTAACAGCCCTTATTCTGTAGAAATGAACTGAGTTATATACTGAGATTGAAACTGAAACTGTGAGAGGTAATTATCTAACCGACATGCCCTAAATTTGAATTGATGGGGTCTAACCTATGACCCCAGTTGGAAGGGTGCTAATATCATGTCACAGGTACTAACGCTAAAAAGACCAGGATTCCAAGCCTAAATATTGGGTGACACCTGGGTAGAGCCAAGCCTAATCTGACGGGTGACCCCTGGGAGGTAGTCAAGCCTAGTCTGAAGGGTGGCTTCTCATCTTGCACTGGCTACGTAGTTCTGGAGTTCAAGGATTTGCTACTAATGACTCTACCTATCTGACGAAAAAGCCGCCATCCCTGCTCTTGTTCGATGCTGAATCCTACTCCCAACTAAATAGACACTAAACTAATTCTTAGACTGCACTAGACTTGATTAAAATATTACTGATCGTACCGTCTGACTGAGCAGAGTTCACTAGATTCCGTTGACTGACAGAATACTAATGAGGTTACTAAGGTCTGAACTGACTACTGAACAGAGATTGTGGCTGATTACTGAGTACTACTATTCGTGACACTACTAAGACTGTTCTATAACTACTGTAGGTCTAAATCAACAACTAGGTTTTTGGGTATTAAATACCCCCAGGACTCGATGGCATAAAAAGTAAACATGGTCTTACATTAGAGGCATAATAATATTTGCTTGCTAACAATGCATTTAATTAGACATTTTGTAAAACACTTGATATACATGCACTCATGCATGAATAAAATCACATCATACATGTCTTGCTCTCATTAGTCAATTCATATAAGCAATTTATCAAACACATTGGGGGACATGATCTATACCCATGATACACAACAACATGTAGACATCATAACATAAATTTCCAAAATCCACACATTCAAGGGCTCAAACTTGAATTCACATGATACTACATACATTATAATCAATTCCATATGAAGGTTGTAATAGACCATGAATTAGAAACTCAATTATCATTAAAATGATAAATATACTTAAATCCATTCAAGGAAGTCATAAAATCAAATTACTTGATGTTTAAAAGAGTTTCTTGGGCTCGAAGGGTGGAAGGAATCCTTGGATGAACACTTCACATACCTGGATACTTGAATTCTAGAATATTTATGGTGAAATGGTTGGGATTTGAATCTTGCATTGAAAACCCTAGGTCTTGTTCTTGAGTAATTTAAGAGAGAATAAGTATGATTTGCCTATAGAGGGCTGAATTTTATTTTTTTGGGGCTAAAAAGTTGTGGGAAAAGACCCAAATACCCCTACGGACGCGAAATCTTAATGATTGAAAACTGACTTAGTGACGCACAGATTGATGTGCCGCATCGATGGGGTCGACATAAATGGCCAATGTAACATCCCATGTCCACATCAGCTCACTGGAATTTGACACTGGGAGCCAAGGAAAAATATTGATCGATGCAGTGGGCAACGCGGTGCATCAAGTTCACATTGATACACTATTTTGGACTCCCAAACATGCTTCAAACGGTGTTTGAAAAATTTGAAACTCATCCTAGAACACCTGCTAACATTCCTGATCATAAAGGAACTTAAAGATTGACATTTAATGGCCATAAGGAACATGAAATAAGATCACCAATTATACAGGCTAAAATAAATCTAAATGTAAATACTTGGCTGAAATTTTCTAAGTATGGGAGCCCCTTATCAAGCTCTAAGGGCTGAGTTATGCTTAAGAATTTTTGGGGTATTACAAAAGGACTTTTTCAGCAAGCATACATAGTCCTCCTTTAATGAGACTACAAAAATCTCTGGTGGTTGCATATAGATGTCCTCCTCAAGTTCTCCACGTAAGAATGCAGTTTTGACATCCAACTGCTCAAGCTTAAGATTGTGCATAGCTACAATACCAAGCAAGGATCAAATCAAATTATGCTTTACAACTGGAGAAAACACATCTGTGAAGTCAACACTTGGAACCTGACTATAACCTTTAGAAACTACTCTTGCTTTATACCTAACATCTTTAACTCCCGATGTTCTTTCTTTATATTTAAATACCCACTTGTAACGGATAACTTTCTTATCTTTAGGAAATCTCACAAAATCCCATGTGCCATTCTTATAAAGTGATTCTATCTCCTCCTGTATAGAAATCATCCATCTGCCAGAATCATCACAACTACCCCTCTCTGAGTAAGAAGAATGTTCTTTACCATAATCAATACCTTCTACTACATTCAATGCATAAGCAACCAATTCAGCTTTACTATACTTCTAGAAAGGTCTAATATCTCTCCTAGGCCTATTGTTAGCAATAGAAAATTGTGGCACCACTAGTAGTAAAGAAGAAATAGTATCACTCTGTATCTCCGGGCTAGACTGCAAAGTAGGAACTGGTGTGGACTCTACTCTAATCTGCAACTCAATATGGGTTTTTCACTTTTGCTGATTCATGTCACTAGTCTCATCTTAGGGTGAAGACTAAATCATAGAAGTTTTATTGAAAACAACATCCCTTCTAATTATAACCTTTTTATTTTTTGGACACCAAAGCTTATCTCCTTTAACAGCAGACTTATAACCCATCAATAAGAACTTAATAGATTCTAGGTTCCAACTTTACATTATCAACATGAGCATAAGCAGGATATCTAAATATCTTCAAATCTGAGTAACTGGCAGAAGGACCAGACCATACCTCTTGTGGAGTCTTTTTGTCAAACATAACTAAAGAAGAGAGGTTAATAAGAAGACAAGTTGTGAAAGCAACTTCGGCCCAAAAAGACTTGGGTAAACCGACATTAGAGAGCATACAATTCACCTTCTCCATTATAGTCCTATTCATTCATTCGCCCACACCATTTTGTCGTAGAGTATGACAAATTGTTAAGTGTCTCACAATTCCTTTTACTTGCATAGAATATTAAATTCATTAGAACAAAAATCTAAACCATTATCATTCCAAAGGCATTTTACCTGCTTCCCTGTTTGCTTTTCACTAATAGTCTTCCACTCCTTGAAAATGGGCAACACATCATTCTTTTACTTCAGGAAGAACACCCTAACTTTTTTGGAATAATCATCAATAATAGACAACATATAATTAGCACACCCTCTAGAAGGACCCGAGATATCAAAATGAATGTAACAAGTATGCCTTTAGTTGAGTGGATGCCTTTGGTAAATCTGACTCTCTTCTGCTTCTCAAAAATGCAGTGCTCACAGAACTCCTTCTGCTTCCCAGAAATAAAGTGCTCATAGAACTCCAATTTGGTAATACTCTGACCATCAAGAAGTCCTCTCCTACTTAGTTCAGCCATCCTATTTTCTCTCATATGTCCCAAATACATATGCTAAAGTTTAGAAACTCACTATTTAATAGAGAGAAAGTAGAAATAAATGTATCACCTGTAACCGTAGAGCCTTGCAAGACGTATAAATTAGTAGTATTTCTCTGTCCTTTTCTCACAACAAGAACACCTTTACTAACCTTCAGGACTCTACCTTCACTAGTGTACTTATATCTATTCAAATCAAGGATACTCAAGGAAATAAGATTTTTATTCTGGTCTGGGACATACCGTACATCACCAAGTATCCTCACAATCCCATCAAACATTTTGATCCTGATTGTTGCAATACCAGCTATCTTACAAGGTATGTTATTTCCCATTAACACAACACCTTTAGAGACCATTTCATATGTTGTTAACTAATCCCGATTGTGATACATATGAAATATGCAAGCTGAATCAAGAATCTAATCCTCACAGAGTTTAGAGTTACCATCAGAAACTACCAAGTGTTATCTATCACTATCGCTTTCTTCAATAAAACTAGATTCACCAGACTTCTCTGGTTGTTTTCCTTTCTGGTTTTGAGCTTTCCTTTTATTTCTATTCTATAACTTATAACACTCAGATTTGATATGGCCCTTCTTCTTGTAATAATTACAAGTTTTGTTTCTGTTTCTAGATTTTGACATATTCCTATCATCACCTCTAAAGTTCCTATCATAAGTCCTTCTTTGAATAATGAGACCATATCCTTGAGTCACCAACCCATTCACAAGATGCTTCATCTTTTCCTTAGAGAACAACACATCATAGAATTCCTCTAGGGTTAGAGTATCACAACTATATAAAATCGTATCCCTAAAGTTCAAGTATGATGCAGGCAATGAACAGAAAAAAATCAACCCTAGATCTTCCTCATCGTACTTAACCTTCAAAGTCTCTAAATCAGAGATGATTTCTTTAAAGACAGATGGACGATCCTCCAAAGACGCACCCTCAGACATGCAATAGGAATAAAGTCATTGTTTGAAATTCAAATTACTAGTTAGGCTCTTCATCATACATAACAATTCCAGTTTCAACCACAACGCAACAACAGTGGTCTCCTTCAAAACATTCTGTAGAATCTGATTGGATTGATAAATATGGATTTGAGATAGAGTCTTTTGATCCTTACACTGGTTATCCTCTTTTATCCATAATGAGGGCATCTTATAAAACCCTAATAGAGCATAGTCCAAATCCATATATGCAAGTACAACCCGTACCTTAACCTACCATAACGAAAATCTGGTATTGCAGTCTAATAACAGAATATCATACTTCATGGTTACCATCCCCAAGAAAAAAATCTCTCTAATACCAATTGTTATGATCGGACAGAATAAGCAATAACACAAAGCAAAGAAAAACAAGAAGAAGACACACAGATTTACATGAAAACCCTTGCAGGAAAAACCACGGGCAGAGAAGAAAGATTTTTACTATAATGGAGAGGAGTACAATAAGAAGATGAAAGTCTCAATGTTATGTTTTATGTGTTATATCCAAAATGACCCACTAAATGAACTTATATAATACGGGCATACATGGGTCGTACCGCAAACTTTTCAAGGTCGAATCAACAAAATTTGGGTCACAAACTCTAACACTTACGCAATTTTATGAACTTAGTCGGCATTGACTTCACGGATGATATGATTTAAAAAATCCTAAGACATGATTAATTTGTAGCTATCATTTGTTGGTAGCTGAAAACTAATCATGGGAATCAGTTTACTCTTTTTTTTTAAAGGACAGTGTAACACCCCATATTGGGCTAGAATTGAAATCATTATTTCTACATGTATAGACCCTAACCCATTAATTCTATTTCAATATAAGTGTGATGATCAAATATATAGTGTTTTAACAACTTTAGAGGTCGAGTGAGGTCATAAAAAATTTCTAACTCAAAGATGGGTTGAGAACTTTTCTATCGATTAAGCTTTAGTAAATGTTTCAATGTGGGTAAACTTCTAATGACTATTACTCCTAATATGGATGGATTTACATGGACTACTATATATCAAATGAAAGATATTCGAGTATGATTTTCAATGCAATTAGTATCCCTTAATCCGATGTCGGAGTAGAAAGTTATGCTCATTTTACTTTAGAGTGTCTGACTGTCAGAAAGTGATGACTAAGTTGACGAGTTTCAACTACGTGACGACTGAGTTGATGAGCCATCAACTACATGATTAGCCATCAACCCTAGACGTCAAACTTAACTAGAAAAGAGAAAATTCCATCAAGAATTTATGACTAGGGTGATGGGACATCACCAAGTTAATAACTTGTCAACCTAGTCATCAGCTGAGGAAATTCCCGCATTTTTGTTGGTTTCTTTAAGGGTATTTTTGTCTTTTCCTCACTCCAAAATCCTCTCATACAACTTAAATCATCCAATAAGCTTTATTAGCCATTAATAATCAATTTTAAACACTTATAATCCTCTTCACTCTCAATAGAGAGAAAGATTAGGGTTTCTCTAAGGCTCATACTTCCAAGACTAGATCTCAAGTTATTTTGAATTTTTGTTAATCAAAAAGGTATGTTGGACTTTCCTAAATCTCATGGGCATAAATTTTTATGTTTTTAACAAGTTTTAAAGATAGATATGTATGTATATGAAAAGAGTTTTGAAAATTATTTGAAGAGCATGCATATCATGAACCAATTTTGATGAAATAGTGCATTTATCATAGGGTTTTTCCGTAAACTTGAGTTGTAAATATGTGCATATTTGATATGAGTTTCAAAAGTATTTTATGAGTAAAATTTGTGAAATTCCCTTTACCCATGATGAAATTATGGTCTTAACATGTTATGAATTGTAAATTTGGTTTGAGAGCATGAAGTATAAGTCCCCTTTTTGATGATGAGATTTATGTGTGTCTAATGTTGGAACTTTTTTACGATTGATGATAATTCTTGGGTTTTAAATGCCTCTTGATTATTATACATGATTGTTTTAAATGTTTTCAGAGAGGCAATTTCTATTCTAAATGCTATGGTTTCCTAATGAAGAAACTGCATGTGATTAATGAAAGAATTGACCCAATGTGTTACAGTCTTGAAAAGAGAGTGTGTTTGCATAAGTTTCATATGATTTTGAAATTAAGAACTCACATTTGATTTGATAAATATTTTGGTGGTAATTTGAATGATGTTGAATAAAAAGGGCTATGGATCAAATATGGTATGATATGAATAACTTGCGAGTTTGGCTATGACGATACCCTAGATATGCCCTTAAAAGAATGAAAAGTGAACTTTTATAAGCATGAATCATAGTTTTAAAGGACTAAAATAGTCTTAAAGAGAGTTAGATTATTACCCAAAGAAGACATTTGAGTGTAAGGGCTCATTGCTGGAAAATGAGTTTTGTCGATTTAGGAGACATGATTAGCAACAACTAATGTATACTTCCCTACGAACACTGGTATACTAGAATAGTATGTAGGACCCCAATCTTTACGGCAAACTTGGATTAGGGGGCTTGGCCGACGAGTTAATGTTGGACACATATAGCCCGTGGGTACTAGAAATGTAAGGTGTTTCATCTAGCTCAGAAGTAATACGACGAGTTGAGTTAGTGTTTTACAAGAATAGTTGAAGCTCATCAAATTATGCCTATGTATTTTTTAATTTTTTTATGCGGACTTGTCTTTATGGAATGCTCTCACTTATGTTATATAAAATATACTTTATATTTTTGGATTGTTCTACATACCAGTACTTTTGAGTATTGAACCATTCATAGTACAGGTTCTGGGGCTCAATCTCGTGGTGTATCACATCGGTAGAACATTTAGGATAATGACAGAGTTAGTGAGCCATCCATCTTTCAGAAGATATATTATTTATATGTTTATCTAATATAGTTTATGGTCTGTCGAGGGACTTGTCCCGGGTTAGACATTTAGTATTCTGTAAAGGCTTCATAGATGGAATTTGGATATTGTATTGTCATATTTTGTTGACATAGTTTGTATTATAATTTTTAATTAAATTTCATTATAGCTTCTGCACTTTGATTTATGTATTGATTATGCTTATGATAGTATGCTAAGGGATCTCTCCGGACTTCTTGGTTCGAGATGCCCGTTGCGGTCAGGGGCTCGGCTCGGGTCATGACAAATGGGATGGATTTTTGTTACTTTTCTTGGAAATGAGATTATTCAATATTTAGGAATACACATTGAATGCCACGATTATGCATTGAATTTCTGATAGTGGATCATCTATAATCAAGAATGTGTTTATGATTGTTCCATACAAAATGAAGGTAGAGCGTCGGACCACCTGTATGATCACGAACAATATAATCTAGTATTTTTATCTTTCTAGCCTACTTAACAATGTAACTGAAAAGCTTCGTTCTGCAAGTGAATACCTATAGTATATTATGTTAATATTTTGTCTTATGATATTTCCTTTATTTGGATAATCCCACGCTACACATTCTTTGTTGTCAGTCACTAAGTGAAATATTATATTGTAACAATCCTAATGTCAAGGCTCCTAAGTAAAAGAGTATTGCATTTGTTTCAACTCGAAGCGAAATTATGATGGAAATGAAGTGTGAGAACTCCAAGAAATCATACTTTACATTTACACTATACACCATGGGACTTTTCAATGAACCCACGTCCCTATATAAGACCAGTTCAGTTCATGACAGATAGAACATGATCAAAGAAAAAGCCAACACAAAAACATACTTAGTGTAGTCTGATGATAGTAGGTTGTCCGATATCTTACCGCTAACTCAGAGTTAGAGAGGCTATTTTCAATAGCCACCCGACTCAAGATAAAAACAACAGGTAGTAATGGAGAAAATCAACTCAAAATGAATTTGCAAAAGTATCAACAGTTGGGTGCGAACCTGCACGGGCGAAGCCCAACAGATTTCAAGGATGTATCCTTAACCACTCGGACATATCGACCCAACATTAGCTAGAACTACTAAACAATATGTGTAATTCAAGATCCACTTTAAAAAGCTTTGACTAATGAGTTTTACTGAGTAAGTAATTTTGCTACGTAAAGAAATTTACCCATTGTCT
This sequence comes from Capsicum annuum, assembly GCF_002878395.1. Classification (NCBI taxonomy): domain Eukaryota; kingdom Viridiplantae; phylum Streptophyta; class Magnoliopsida; order Solanales; family Solanaceae; genus Capsicum; species Capsicum annuum. The sequence continues at coordinate 290,970 of NW_025836164.1, forward strand.
ATAGAATTACTAATCGAAAAAAAATAGGACAAGTAATTAACTTTCTGTACTAAAAGGTAACCCTAGCATACTATTATTATTTTAAAATATTACAAATACATATACAGAAAAAAACTAAACAAAAACGAAATTCAGATATAAAGGCTCTGACTCGAGGTTGGGATTCTTGTATGTATTATGAATGTAGCTATCGGAAAAAGTCTTGCTACCTCTCCGGAGGTTGTGGTATGGACTGTGTACATTTTACCCTCTCCAGATCCCACTGTGTGGGAATACACTGGGTTTGTTGTTGTTGTAGTAGTCTAGAGCTAAAAGGGTCATATTTTCAAAACTTTATTTACAATTTTAATCTACTTACACCATTCATGGATGAACAAATATATTACGGCTTACTTCGCCCCTCAAGTATGAACAAATTAATATCATGCATATATAATTTTAACGCATGAGTTATACTTTTAACCTGTGCCCACTTTCAATGCATGAGGTTGTACTTTCAATCTTGTTTACTTATAATACCGGACTCTAATGTTATTAATTCATGCTTTTATTTTTAACGCACAGGGCTTAAATTTTTAATTCATATCAACTTTTAATCATGGTAAGCAACAGAGTGATATATGAAGATTAGGTGAAGACTAAAATTACATATGTACTGGTACACAGAGCAATATAAAATAGTGTACTTTAATAAATAACATAAGTGAGAGCATTTCACCAAAACCTGATATATGAAATAATTTTAAAAGACATAGTCAGTTTCATATGATCTTAAAGAATTTTGTGAGTGCAATCCCTTTTATTTTATTTTATTTCTGAGCTAGGTGGTACACCCTACATATCTTAAAGTATCTCATGGGATATATGGGATCTACCCTTAATGTAATACCCCGAGAAATTTTTTGTTGAAAATTTGTGCATAAACGCGTTGGATTCTATCTTCTAGAATGAATTATAAATTTTCCGTGAAGAATGTCTTAGATTATGACCCATCATTGCGTAGATTATCAAATAAGCTTTCCAACTATATGTGTATCATCCAAAACGGACACCCGAGTGACAAGTTATGAACATTCTGATCGAACCGTGAATAGTAGTAACAGTAAAATGTGCAGGAAAAAGTATTGTGGCCTGGCGTATTTTTTCTCCAACTTCAAATGATCATAACTCCTTGTACACAATGATCTGGGTGAGATACTATATATCATAGGAAAGATATGAGAGTCCTCTTTCTAATGAAATTGGTTTTATCCAATTTGGATATCGGAGTAAAACGTTATGGTTGATCTACTTCAAACTATCAAAACAGTCCACCAAAGGACAGATTCGAGAATTATTTGATTCTTAGGGGTGTTTTGGTCATTCCCCCTCACCCAAAATCCATTCAAACCTTATATTAAAGACTATTAGAAGCATTATATGTTATATTTCGTCAAATTTCCTCAAAAAGAAAACCCTAAGCTCCTACATCCAACTTCAAGAACCTCCAAAGTTCACCATAAATTCTGCAAATTTATTCAAGATTCCAAGTTTCTAGTTCAAGAACTTCAAGAACCTCCAAAGTTCACCATTAATTCTGAAAATTTATTCAAGATTCCAAGTTCTTAGGTCAAGAACTCCAAGAACCATCATTCAAAGGCACGATTAACATCTCAAAAATGAGTATCGATCTAAAGTTCATCATTCAAGGTATGTGGGGTTTTTCAACAAGAACTCTCTTTCGTTCTTGTGCCCAAAAGTAATTTTCTTTACAAAGGCATGACTTTTATTTAATTTTTATGAATTTGAAGCATGAACCCATATCTTATGATGATTATTATGAAATCTTGATGTTTATGATTTTGAAAGATTAATTTACATGTGTGGAGATATAAAGCATGAATCTTGAACGATATTTATCATGATTTTGATATTTAGGTCATGAATTCCCATTGGAAATTGTGTTTTTTTAGAAAGTATGTGTTATAAGCATGTTGATGTTGAATATTTAAGATATTTTGAATGATTTGACCTTTTGGTCTTAATGTAGTTGTTTTGAACTCAAGTGTGAAAGAAATCCACAACGTCGGTTGATTTTGATAGATGTGAAGCATGATGGATCCCGATGTATATTTATATATTACTGAAATTGTTTTGTTGTGCATTGTCTTTGAAATGATCTGAGCTAAGTCTGGGAAAAATCTTTAGCACTGAAATAGTCGTAACTTCTGACCCAATTATTGGATTTGGGAGAATCTTATATCGATAGAAAGCTTATTGAATTTCCCACATGACAAAAAGTGAAAATCTTAAAAATTTCTCATGGAATAATCATCATTCAATTTAGAAGATAATAATAGAAATTCTTGAGATGAAATTAGCTAGGAAAATGTATGAGATATTATAATATGTCCCTCTTGAGAACATTCGTCCTTGAATGAGGCTGACTGAGAGGGGAGAAAAAACACTGACCTACATACTGAACATGAATAACTGGAACATGATCTCATGACTAACATGACTGACAAGCTAAACCTATAATACTGAACATGCATATCAGATGTATGTGTAACTAATTCATGAATGCATGACTGAATTTTCTAAAGAACTAAGTTTCTCATAATGAGAATGTATATCTGATCCATAATTACATAACTGAACTGATACATGAGTGCATGACTGAATATGTAATGGTACTTGATACCAATTTTATAATGGGAACATGAGCATAAAACTATATACCAAGTTTGTGATGAACATTGAACATGAAACTAAGTAAGCTTAAGCAGAACTATTACCTTGAGCTTGATCTGAGTTGGCGAAGAAGAGGTGAGGATACTTGGTATGCATGTCTGTCTCTGTTTCCCAAGTAGCTCCCTCGACGGACTGATTTTGCCAAAGAACCTTAACTAGAGGGACTTCTTTGTTCCTCAATCTATGATCTGATAGTCTAAGATTTTAACTGGAATTTCTGCATAAGAGAGAGTGTTCTGAACATCAATGCTCTGAATAGGGACTACAACTGATGGGTCACTTATGCACTTCTTGAGCAAAGATACATGAAAGACTGGATGAACTGAGGCTAGATCTAAAGGTAATTCAAGCTTATAGGCTACCTTGCCAAAGCGACTGAGAATCTTGAAGAGACCAACATATCAAGGACTGAGCTTTCCCTTCTTTCCGAATCTCTTCACTCCCTTCATGGGAGAGATCTTTAGATAGACATGATCACCAATCTCGAACTCGATATCTTTTGTACAAACATCTGTATAACATTTATATCGGCTCTAAACAACCCTGATTTTTCTCTAATCAACTGGAATTTTTCTAAGGCATCGAATACTAAGTTAGGCCCTATAACTGAGGCCTCACTAACTTCGAACCAACCAATTGGAGATCTATATCTCTTATCGTAGAGAGCTTTGAATGGAGCCATCTGAATACTGGAATGATAGCTGTTGTTGTATGCAAACTCAATCAAAGGTAAGTGCTCATCCCAACTTCCCCTAAAATCGATTGCACACGCCCTTAGCATATCATCTAATGTCTGAATGGTCCTTTCTGCTTGACTATCTACCTGAGGATAAAAGGCTATACTAAGATGAACTTGGGTACCAAGACCCTTTTGGAATGCTTTCCAGAAATGAGAGGTGAAGTGGGTAACTTTGTCTGAGATAATGGACAACGGAACACCGTGCAATTTGACTAAATCCTTGATGTAGAGTTTGGCGTAATCCTCAGCTAAATAAGAGGTATGAACTGGAAGGAAATGAGCTAATTTGGTTATTCTGTCTGCAATGACCCAAACCAAATCATGCTGATGACGAGTTTGAGGCAAACCCGTCATGAAGTCCATGTTCATAACTTCCCACTTCCAAGTAGGAATACTGAACTCCTCTATGGGCCCACTAGGCTTCTAATGCTCTATCTTAAACTGTTGACATATAGAGCACTTAGCCACAAACTCTGCAATATCTCTCTTTATCCCACTCAACCAATAGATTTCCCGTAAGTCGTGGTACATCTTTGTGGCCCCTAGATGAATAGAGTAGTGCTCACCGTGCGCTTCTATAAGAATTTGCTACCTTAAGTCATCTACACCTGGAACATAGAGATGACCTTGACAACGAAGGACACCATCTTCCCCTTGGGAGAAGACCTCTACTTTCTGATCCTGGACTGACTCTTTCAACTTGACAAGGCTGGGATCTCTATCTTGCTTTTCTTTTACCTCAAAACTAGAAATGATTCTGAACTATTCTGAACCCATATATCACCCTCTTCTATATCGACTAAGTGAACGGCTAGTCTGGCAAGCCGATGGAATTCATGAGCTAACTTATTCTTACTGTCCTCAACATAAGAAACACTACCCACGGATAGTCTACTGAGAGCATCAGCTACTACATTGGCCTTGCCAGATGATAAAGGACACTCATGTCATAATCTTTTAAGAGCTCTAACCACCTTCTCTGATGAAGATTGAGATTTTTTTGAGAAAAGACATACTAAAGACTTTTATGATCAGTGAAAATATCTACATGAACACCGTATAGATAATTTCTCCAAATCTTCAAGGCAAAGACTACGACTGCTAACTCAAGATCATGAGTAGGATAATTCCTCTTATGAGGCTTAAGCTGTCTGGAGGCATAGGCTGTGACCTTACTATGCTGCATGAGGACACAACCCAAACCTACTCTGGATGCATCATAATACACTACGAAACCATTTGGAAGAGCTATACTGGAGCTGAGGTGAGTCGAGTCTTCAACTTCTCAAAACTCTTATCACAAGGATCTGACACTGAAACTTGACTTTCTTCTGAGTCAATCTGGACATAGGGGATACAATAGAAGAAAATCCCTCAACAAATAGTCTGTAATAGCTGGCCAAACCTAAGAAACTCTTGATATCTGATAGAGAGACAGGGTGAGGCCAGTTTCTTACTGCTTCAATCTTTTGAGGATCCACTCTAATGTCATCACTGGAAATGATATAACCAAGAAATTTTATTGACCCTAGTCAAAATTCGCACTTACAAAATTTGGAGAATAGCTGATGATCTCTGAAAGTTTGAAGTACTGTTCTGAGATTGTCTGCATGATTGCGCTTACTGTGGAAATAGACCAGAATATCATTTATGAAGACTATGATGAACATATCCAAGTACTCCTTGAACACACGGTTCATCAAGTCCATAAAATCTACTGGGGCATTGGTAAGACCAAAGGACATAACTAAGAATTCAAAATGACTATACCGCGTATGGAAAGCTATTTTTGGAATGTCACATTCTCTAACTCTGAGATGATGATAGCTGGATTTGAGGTCTATCTTAGAGAAATAATTGATACCCTGAAGTTGATCAAACAAGTCATCAATTCTGTGAAGAGTATACTTGTTCTTGACCATGACCTTATTGAGTTGACGGTAGTCTATACACATTCAAATAGAACCGTCTTTATTGCGCACGAATAATACTAGAGTTCCCCATGGGGAAATGCAGGGTCTGATGAATCCTTTATCTAAGAGATCCTTCAACTATTCTTTGAGTTCTGCTGGTGCCATTCTATATGGCGAAATAAAGATAGGCTGAGTTTCTGGTAGAAGATCAATACCGAAGTTTATTTCCCTTTTAGGAGGAATTCCTGGAAGATCTTTGGGAAAGACATCTGAATATTTATTTACTACTGGGACTGATTCAAGAATGGGAGTCTCAGAACGGGAATCCTTCACATGAACAAGATGATAGACACATCCCTTAGATATCAATTTCCTTGCCTGAAGGTAGGAAACAAGCTGACCTCTGAAAGCAGATACACTACCCTTTCATTCTAGGACGGGTTTATTTAGGAACTGAAACTTGATAATTTTGTTTTTGTAATCGACTGTGGCATAGCAGGAATAAAGCCAATCCATGCCAAGAATGACATCAAAATCAATTATCTCTAATTCGACCAAGTCTGCTAAAGTAACTTTCTGAAATATCATAACCGGGCAGTTCCTGTATACCCGCCAGGCTATGATGGTTTTACCCACTGGGGTAGAGACTGAAAAGGGCTCTGCTAGAATTTTGGGACTTACTTCAAAATAAACTGCTATATAGGGAGTAAAAAAAAGACAAAGAAGCTCCTGGATTTAGTAAAGTGTAAACATGCACATGAAAGATCTGTAATGTACCAGTAACTATATCAGGAGAATTTTCCTGATCCTGTCGGGACTAAAGAGCATAAAGATGATTTGGGTGTTGCCCACTAGTAGCACTGGTGGTGGTACCTTGATGATTCGGGTGACTAAACTGAGATGAGGAGCGGAGATCACTTTGATAACCTGGCTGAGGATAGTCTTTGACTCTGTGGCCTGGCTTTCCACAATTGAAACAAACATCACTACCAACTCTGCAAGCATTCTTGTGGTTCTTACCACAAGTCTGATAAAGGGGATTAGTTCGAGCATTGCTAACACTTCCCTGAGACCTAGAGCCAGGCGCTCTATATCTATTACCCTCCCTAAACTTAGAAACTAGATCACTGGCAGAAGAAGGGGCTGGAACTGATGACTTAGGAAAAAACTAGGAATGGTTTCCTTCTTCTTATTTAGGCTGAGTGGAGTTGAAACTACCTGTCTTTGCTCTGTTATTCTGCTTCTCTCTCTGCTTAATCTTCTACTCTTCTATCTGCTGAGCATAAGTTATAAGCCTGGCTAAAGTCATGTCACTATTCAGCATGGCGGATCTGCACTCATTTACCAGACTATCATTTACCCCTGAAGCAAACTTACTCAGCTTGGCTCTACTGTCTGCAACCACATGAGGGACATATCTGGCTAATTGAGTAAACTTAAGAGAATACTCTTTCACCGTCATATTACCCTACCTGAGGTTGATGAATTCTAGCACCTTAGACTCTCTAAGCTCTTGGTGAAAGAATCAGTCTAAGAATGCAGTGACAAACTCCTTCCACTCTTAGGACCTGCATCATCTGACCTCTCTAACTTCCACTGTTTGAACCAAGTATGAGCCATATCCTGTAACTGATATACAAATAGCTTAGCACTCTCAACAGTAGTCACCCCCCACGATGTCTATCACCTTCTAAACCTGATCAACGAATTCCTAAGGGTCCTCATCTACTTTAGACCAGAGGAAGGATAGAGGATTCATTCGGGTGAAGTCCTAAATCCTAGATGCGGCTGTATTGGCCACTGGGTTGGTCAAAATAACTGCTGTCCATTTATTTTGAGAAGTTACTAATTGAGCAAAAGTAGTGAATGTAGCCCTGAACTCTGCATGAGAAACATGATCACCCAAAGGATCTTCGGGCTGAGGGGCTGACTGATTTTCGTTTCTTCTTTTAAGAGGCATGTTCTATAGAAGAAAGGGGGAAACAAATTAGACTGAGAGATTGACTTGAGATTATGCTCACTGGCATGACATGAATACCAAAAGAAGGGAAACTATTCCTAAAATATCTTATAGCCTCTTGCACATAAATGTGGTGCGCAATACACCCATGTCTACTAGATTCGGCTTTCAGACTTCCTAGGACTCTATTGAACCTTAGGATCTGATACCAAGTTTGTAAATCCCCAAATCTGGTACCTGGAATGCTACACGGTGCTCATGACCCTGAAGGACCATAAGCTAACCCATGAATGATATCTGTAGCGGTATACTGTATAAAATACTTTATAATGCAGAAACATGGACTAAAAGGCCATAAGGTTCAATACTGAACATCATCTGAATGATATAACATCTATGTGGGGTAATAGAATACCCAAAACAAAACTGAACATACTGAAGTCTGAAACATGATAGTCTAGAAAGCCTCTAACTAACTGAACTATCTGAGTAAGGAGTTGATGGGACATGTTCCTAACTAAATTCAACTAATAAACTGATTAATGAGATAATAGAGAAATAATCATGTCCTCAAAAGATGAGGACTCACTTCTAACTCTGTCTACGGATATCTGGAATCTACTATTGCTCTGGAGCTCATATCTCTGAACCTATGGTATAAGACACCATAGCGTAAATGCTTCAGTACTTTAAATGTACTGGTATGCATGTGAAGTAGGCTGAATGCATGGGGTTCATATGCATGAATAATAATAATAACTGACTAACTATCATGAGCGTGAGAATACATACATGAGACATATCAATTGACACTAATGATGTGATAACATGATTACTGAATCTGAATATTACTGATAATATGAGTGATTGTATTTGATAGTCCTGAATCTGATGGAACTATCTAAGTTTCGTACTGTATCTGAGTTGACTATATCTGACAGTCTTAAAATATAAAAAACTATCTGAGTTCTATTACTGAGACTGATTGACCATATCTGACAGTCCTGATTCTATAACATGAAACTGTGGAAAGTAGTTATCTAACTGACATGCTCCTAATATGCCATTACAGCTGAGTTGGGGTCTAATCTGTAACCTCAATTAGAAAGGTTTCAATACCACGCCACTGGTAAGGACAAGCTATGGGTAACCCGCATCTGCTAGTGTACCCAAAAGAGAATGGTAGGGCCCTTATGTGACAGTGCTTATCCACCTCATCAACCCTCATCAGACAGTGTTGATATCTCAACCTATGCTAGCTATATAGTTCTAGAATGCAAAGATGACTTCTAAGAATCATACCCTCATCTGATAGTGTGTGTTCCCATCCTTCGATTCACTTGGTGCTAATAACTACTCCCATCTAAATAGACTCTGAACATGATTTACTGAACTAAATATGAGTTCAGTTACTGAATTCTGTTGACTGATGGAACACTACTAATATCTGACAACTGACTGAGTTTATGAGATCATGCAGATTTCCTGAGTCATAAGACTGTTTAAAGTCTAAGGTTTCATAGTTTGACTGAGAATATCGTGAAAACATGACATAGCTTTAGGCTTACACAGCTAATGTTTTGGGTACGTGTACCCCCAAGGCTCGATGGAAGGAAACTGACCAAGCATAACTTACTTGAAAATATAACTAACATCATAATCCATAATACATTTATAGAATCATTTCATCAAAACATGTGATAGGCATAACTTGTACATACATGGGGATTTCATGGTATAAAGCTAGTTAGGCACTTTTCCTTCATCTAGGCATTTAATCAAACATATTGTAGGCATGGTACATGTAACCATCATTGTACAATAATTAAATATCATGGCTCAATTCTAATTTCATCTTTCAAGGGTTTAGTCATAGGTTTGCATCAATCTACATCTTTAATAATTTAACTCACGTAGAATTTATCACCCAACATGGAATAGAATTCAATTTTTCATTATCCACGTTAACAAGAGCAGCCCAATCATGAAATTCATAAGAAAATCCATAAACTTGAATTTGGAAAAGGTATTCTTGGGATTCAAGGATGAAAGGATTCTATGAATTAACACTATGCATACCTTAGTTCGTGATTTTGTGAGGATTGACGGTGAAACTTTCTTGAATTCGAATCCCCAATAGAAACCCTAGCTTGTTCTTGAGAGAAACTAGTATATTTTGGGTGAAGAATAGCTAAATCACGTGTTATTGGGTTTAAATAAGGGTAGGAAATTGACCCTTTTAACCCTTGGATGCGTCTTTTAAAATTGTAAAAATTTTCTGAACTGGACCTTTAGCGTGATGTGGCACTATCGCACCGTGTCACTTAATTTTGACAATTGGGAAATTGAGGGATGGCGCGACGTGGGGCGATCGTGTTGCCACTTCTTTTTTGACCTAGAACTTTGGTGCGACGCGGGGGAAATCTCACTGAGACACTGAAAAATAGATAATTCTGAATTTGGGCCCTGACGCGACGTGCCATAATCGTGGACCCTTACTGAAATTTTCCAAATGCCATTTTCTATTATGGCGTGCCACTGACTAATATGGCACTATTTTACGATGGAAACTTGAAATAGTCATAACTTCTGACCCGGTTATCAGATTTGTGCAAATCTTATATCAATGGAAAACTTATTGAATTTCCCATATGACAAAATGTGAAAATCTTAAAAATTCCTCATGGAATAATCATCATTCAATTTAGAAGATAATACTAGACATTCTTGAGATGTAATTAGCTAGGAAAAAGTATGGGGTATTACACCCATGTAAGCAATCATCCCCCGAATATTTATTCCTCATAGGAAGAAAGTGAGATAACTTGGTTATCCAATCTATAATCACCCAAATGGAGTCATATTAGTTTCGGGACCTCGGAATCCCCGTGATGAAATCTATATTGATCATCTCCGATTTCCACATAGGCAATGCTATCTCCTGGGAAGTACCACCTGGTCTCAAATGTTCCACTTTGACTTGTTGACAATTTAAACATTTAGAAACAAAATCAGCAACATCACATTTCATATTGTTCCACCAATAAATTGTCTTAAGGTCATAATACATTTTAGTAGAACCTGGGTAAACAACATACCTCGAGGTGTCGGCTTCATCAAGAATCCTCTCTCGCAAACCATCCACGTTCGGTATACATAGCCTACCTTGATACCTTAAAATCCCATGACCTCTAATTTCAAAAGCCATAACCTTCTGCTAGCAACATCTTTCTCAATCTACATCAAGATAGGATCTTTGACTTGTTTTTCCTTAACTTTAGCACATAGGGAAGATTTAGTTATCTCATGAACAATTAATCCTCCATCTTTGAAATCCAAAACTTGACCCCCTAGATTTGCAAGACGATGAATATCTTTCACCATCTCCTTTTTTCTTTTCTCAACATGAGCAAGACTGCCCATTGACAACCTGCTAAGGGCGCCGGCCACTATATTTGCCTTGCCTGGATGATAGTGCTGGCTCATGTCATAATCCTTCAATATCTCCAACCAACGTCTCTGCCTGAGATTTAGTTCTTTCTATAAGAAAACATACTATAAACTTTTGTGGTCAATGAAAATATCAATGTGTATCCCATAAAGATAATGCCGCCAGATTTTATGTGCAAACACCACAATCGCTAAATCCAAGTCGTGGGAGGGGTAATTTCGCTCGTGCACCTTCCACTGCCTAGATGCATAAGCTACTACCTTTCCATGCTACATAAGTACACACCCAAGTCCCACTCGGGACGCATCACAGTACACAAAAAAACTCTTTGTACCCTTTGGAAGGGTCAAAACAGGTGCAGTAGATAATTTGTCTTTTAATTTCTCAAAATTATTCTCACAGGAGTTAGACCACACGAATTTCATCTTTTTTTGTGTCAACCTGGTAAGTGGAGAAGCTATGGAAGAAAAACTTTTTACAAACCTTCTATAATACCTTGCCAAACCAAGAAGTTTCGGATATCGGTTGGAGTCAAGGGTCTAGGCCATTTTCTCACTGCCTCAACCTTTTAGGGGTCGACCTTAATCCCTTTATTAGAAATAATGTGATGAAGGAAAGAAATAACAGTAAGCTAGAATTCACACTTGGAAAATTTTGCATACAATTTATGATCTTTGAGGGTCTGAAGGATGATTTGGAGGTGACTGGCATGATCTTCCTCACTCTTATAGTAAACCATAATATCGTCAATAAAGACTATGACAAATAGATCTAGAAATTGACGGAACACCCTATTCATTAGGTCCATGAGAGCTGCAGAGGTATTAGTCAATACAAAGGACATGACTAAGAATTCATAATGACCATAACGTGTTCAAAAAGCTGTCTTGGGAATGTTAGCTTCTCTAACCTTCAACTATGATACCCCGAATGAAGGTCTATCTTAGAGAAATATTTAGCACCTTGGAGTTGATCAAATAAATCATCAAATCTGGGAAGAGGGTATTTGTTCTTAACTGTGACCTTATTTAGCCGATGGTAATCTATACATATACGGAGGGAGCCATCTTTCTTACATATGAAAAGTACAGGTGCACCTCAGGGAGAAATACTAAGACGGATAAATTTTTTACTTAGAAGATCTTTCAACTGTTCTTTCAACTTTTTTAATTCTGCAGGAGCCATTCTGTATGGTGGAATAGAAATAGGACAGTTATCTGGCAATAAGTCAATTCTAAAATCTATCAGGCAACAAGTCAATTCCAAAATCTATCTTCCTATTAGGGGGTATACCTGGGAGATCATCGAAAAATACTTCTGGGAATTCATTAACTACAGGAATAGACTAGAGGGAAGGACTTTCAACACTGGAATCTTTGACCCGAATAAGATAATACAAACAACCCTTGGCTTATGGGCTCTGAGATAAGATATGAATTTCCCCTTAAGTACTAAAGAATACCCCTCCTATTATATCACTAGTTTATTCGGAAAAGAGAAAGTGACTTTTTGAGTTCTGTAGTCTAGGGTGGCGTAGCACAAGTGGAGCCAATCTATTCCCAAAATAGAATCAAAGTCAATCATATCAAGCTCTATAAGGCCTGCCACAGTATCATGATTACAAATAGATACCACATAATTTTTATACACCCTTCTAGCCAAAATAGAGTCACTAACAGGAGTGGAAACAAAGAAAGGTTTAAGAATATTTTAATGTTCAAAATCAAAACCAATGCCCACATAAGGGGTCACATAAAAAAAGGTAGACCCAATATCAAGTAACACATACACATTATGGGAGAAAATCTGTAACGTACCCATGACCACATTTGGTGATGTCGCTGCCTCCTGGCAACTAGATAGAGCATACAATCAATTATGGATACACCCGGTGGCTGAAGTAGAACCCTTTGGAATTAGTGGTGGGGATGAGGAATTTGATAGAGACTTAGCACCTCTAAAACTCCCTCAATAAGATGAATAGTCTCTCAGAATATGGCTTGGCTGGCCGCAAGCATAACACACTAACTTGCCAAACTGACACTTTCTTGGATGATACTTTCCACACAAGTCACATCAAGGGTATGACCTAGCAGGCTGGGTCACACTCCTTTGTGACTATGTACCCTGCACCTTCGACCTACTATTAGCCAAAAAGCGAGGATATCGCTTGTCTATTGGGGGATTGGGCACTAGATGATGGCTGGGCTTTGCTCCATAATGTCTTTTTGGTCCACTTGCTTCCCCAATTACCACCCTACTATTGACTGTTATTCTGGTCTGCAGATTTGGCCCTTTTAGTCTGCCTGTCTTTCTTTCTTTCTCCCTTGATTTAGCAACCTTCTTCTTCTATTCCTTCACCTGGTGTATGTGATCAGATAATCTAAAGAAATCCATATCTCTATTCAGCATTTCCCCTTTGCATTCCAACACCAAATCATCAGAAATACTAGATGTAAACTTCCTCATGCGGGCTCTGATGTTACCTACCAATTCTAGGGCATAGCGGGATAACTGATTAAACTTCAATGTGTACTCTTTGACACTCATTTTCTCTTGTTTCAAGTTCATAATTCTTCTACCTTTGATTCCCTCAATTCTTGAAGAAAGAATCAATCCAGAAAGGCTTCCACAAAATCACCCACACTGATGGCTCAACATCACTACCCTTCGAATCCTCCCACTCATTATACCATTGATTTGCCACATCCTTCAGTTGATAGGCTGCCAACTCCACACCTTCAACCTTATTCACATGCATAACTCTGAAAATCTTCTCCAACTCATCAATGAACCCTTGGGGGTCCTCCTCAACCTTCGTAACAGTGAATATAGGTGGGTTCAGTCTCATGAATTGACCAACCCACATAATATTAGATGAACCAAATATAGACCCCACATCTTCAGATCATCGGGCCTGGCAAGCCACCAACTGAGCTATCATATGCATCGATTTTCTAAACTCAGCAATTAATTCTTCTCCCTAGGGAAGTTGAGTATGATTAGTTCCAGATCGGAGAGCCTTAGGTGCCCTGGGTGGGCTATTTTAAACAGGAAGGACTCCCAGAGTAACAATAAACTAAGGAGTATGAGCCATATTATGTGTCCTCATCCGTTGGGCGTACATCCTCAGCTTGGGCATTCTATTCATTGGATCGATGGAGAGGCATGATAACTTTCTAAAATACAAGAAATTATTGGTTAGAGGACAATCAAACTCTACAACATGAACTAAATCACAAAAGAATGAAGACATTCCTAAATGCCTTGTAGCCTCCTACTTATAAGTGTAGTGCGCTACATACCTATAAATAGGACTCTACCCGATGCAATTTCGCAGATACCCTAGGACCATGAACTGTGCTCTGATACCAAGTTTGTCACGACCCGAGCTGAGACCTTGGCTGTGACAAGCACCCCAAACCATAAAGGCCTGAGCACCCTTTACTTTATGGACATCATATACATATTCACATATTATAAAAGACATTGTGGAAATACATATCGATACAGAATCATGATCAAATAATATAATTCAAAGGAATAATTCAAAATAAAATTCATAACTTCTAACAACATCTAATAATAGCCTGTGAAATCTCTAATACATAAGAACCAATATCTTGTCTAAAACTGGGACAAGGCCCCCGATAGACCATAAATAGAAGAAAAGACAATCTAAAAATTAGGCCTTCCGAAATAGAGAAGGTTCACCAACTACAACTTCTGAGGCATTCAAGCCTATTACTGGATGGGACCCTGGAACTGTGCCTCAGATCCTGAGATAAAGGGGGTCAATACATATGTACTGGTACGTAGAGCAATCTAAAATAATGTACTTAATAAATAACATAAGTTAGAGAATTTCACCTACACCTGATGCATGAAATAATTTTAAAACACATGGGCAGTTTTATATGATCTTAAAGAAATTCTGTGAGTGCAATCCTTTTTCTTTATTTTACTTTTGAGCTAGGTGGTACACCCTACATATCTGAAAGTATCCCACGGGCAATATGGGATCTGCCCTTAACTCGGTGGCCAAGCCCCCAACCTAAGTTTGCCGCAAGGGTTGGAGTATCTGAATTTGATACGCCACAGGGCACTAGGCCAGTGTATAATCCCTTGTTGGGGATATAATAAACCCGTATCGACAAAACACAATTTTGAGCACAAATCGTATGACTCATTCCTACTTCATGTAACCACTTAACTCTCTTGGTGCCCATTTTTAACATGTTCTAAACATGCATCTTTCTTAATTCAAAATATAAAAATCTAAATGAGATCTGACTTATGTTCTGAGTTTACTATGGCATTATCTGATTCAGTATTGCCATAACAAGACTTGAAAGTCATATTTCTCAGCCATACATTATCAAGTTATAACTCTTTTCAAGAAAAACAATGTTTAGACCACCAAATCAACCAAACAACGCAAGAGAGTTCTTATTTTCAAAATGCATTTCAAACTATGCAGAGATTCTCTCTTTTTAACATTTCATCAAACATGTGGTGGTCAAGTATTTTGTGACAAACCATGCAACTTTTTAAAATTATCACTTCTCCTTTATATAAAGAAGAAACAAACTCACTCTCTTCAGTTCATAACAAAAAACAAGTCTCAAACAACATTAAACACACTTGTATCACGCTTCTCAATATGCATTTGAAATAATCTATATTGTATGAAAACAACGAGGATTCTTAGAAAGATAGGGATTCTATATGTTCATGCTCTCATTAAATCTTCAAATTTAGTTACATACATACTTGTGTATGAATACAAATCAAATTTAGGGAAAAGGCCTAAAGATCAAAACATTATATCATTAAAATAATTCAAAATGCATGATCTTTAATAAAATTCAAATCCCTTAATCAACTCATGACTTCTCAACATTCAATCATTATTAAAAACATTTTTCACCATGCCCATGTAGTTTAGAAAAACCCCACATACCTTATATTACAAGGTTTAAAGAGTAGAACTTGAATCTTGATTTGTTCCTTAGAAATCTTGGACTTAAGGAGTGATTTTCTTGATTTTTTGTTCTTGCAAAAAACCCTAGTTTGATCTTATTTTTTAGAGAAAAAAAAGGATTTTGGTGTTGTCTAACTGATAATGATTGATTAATAACATTTAGAATATAATTTAATTCATGTGAGAAGTTTTGGGGGAGGAAAAGTACCCAAATACTTCATTAAAAATGCACTTTTTATGCGATTCAGCCTCAATTGATGGTTTGGTTAACGGACCGTCATTCTGGTGATGGAACATCACTCCAAATGTTAGATCTTAGCCATAAAATAAGCTTACTAATTAAGTCTTGATGGTAAACTTGACAGGCCGTCACTGGCATAACGGTCCATCAGTTTGGCCGTCGTACCTTGACAGACTGACACCTCTTAGTAAAATGGGCATAACTTTTTACCCTGATATCAGATTAAGGCAAAACCAGTGGAGTTGGAAAGAGGACTCAAATATATTTCATTTGATATATAGTATGCCTCCTAATTCTTCATATACAAAAGTTATGGTTGATGGAAGTTGACCCAAGTTTAGACGCTCACTAAAACTCTATCGAAAGGAAAACTTTCAAATTTTCTTTGCGTTAAGGAACCTTAATGATATCAATTCATGCTAAAATAGATTACCACACACATAGTTGATTAACATAGTAAATTTACATAGGATTTATTGTCCTTTGAAACTATTATGCGTAGGAATGACAGTTTATATTCTAGCCCGAAATGCGAGTTGTTACATATACCAGAGAAAAATCATCAAAATATGCATGATGGAACATCGATAGTATGTAAATATGTAATAAAAAATAACCTTTCTCATTCAGTTAAAAAGAGAAGCATTCTTTTTTATGTTCAGTTAGAAGCTTGTTTTGAAAGAAAAGTAGCAGACATACACAAAATATTAAGCCTCCTTGAAAGCCGTTTTGTTGAAAATGAAGAGTGATTACAAAAGAATGAGCCTAATCAGGATCTTGAAGATGATGACACAGAAATATTGGTGGCTATTAAGATTCAAATAGAATAAGCAATCCACAAGTAAAAGAAAAACAAGAACAACACACAGATTTACATGAAAACCCTTGAGAGAAAAAAACACGGGTAGACGCAGAGGAATTTCACTATGAAAAGAGAGGAGTACAATGTAGAGAATGATGTAATTTTTGAATATCCAAAACCAATCTACTAATTGAAATTATATAGTATGTGCGTACAAATAATTCCTAAGCCTAAAAATATAAAGGTCCATACCGTGTGGGTTTAGCCCCGCACCCCATCAAGATCAGTGGTGGGCTTTGAGATTGGGCCTATCAACCCGATCCCTATGCTAACACCACAGACCTCATTATCCCAGTCAAACAAAATTTGGGTCACAACTCTAACAGTGGATCACTCCTAAAAGCTGAGGAAAATGTTGAACAAAAGAAGATATCATCAATTTGGTATTCGACTACAACACTAAGTCATGTTGCAGCCTTGATTCCTGAAATCAGCTGCATCAGGAATTATTTGTTGGATATCAAGATTTAGGAGCGAGCCACTAATATTTTTATGTCATCATCTTCAAGATATTGATCAGGCTCATCCTTTTGTAATCACTCTTTATTCTTAACAAAATGACTTTCAAGGAGGCTTAATATTTTGTGTATGTCACCACCTTTTTCTCCAAACACAGCTTCTAACTGAACTTTACAGGGATTTTTTTTAACTGGATGACAAATATTATGTTTTATTATATATTTACATACTAGTTCGATGTCACATTATGCATATTGGGATAATTTTTTTCTTGTATCTTGACCATTAAACCGAAGAAAGTCAATTAGAGATTTTGATCCCTATCCAATATTTTTTTCCTTTGAAACGACTCTTCTTTGCTTTTTTGTTTTCTGTTGAGGACATCTTTTTTTAAGCCTTTTCGTCCAAGGTTCTCCACTACTAAAATCTCTATTGTCCGAAGAAACCTGTTCATCCACATCTTCAGCCAGAGGTTCAACCTCTACTTCTTTGAGAATCATTTCAAGAATATTCTTATTTGTAGGGTTTGTCTCGTCTAAACATTAGTGCATCTGATTGACATCATTCTCGTCCTTAGACAGAGTCTCAAGCTCTAGATGTAGGAAAACTTGATGTCTCCATCCTTTCTCATTTGCCTTATTAATGAGGTTCTGCTACAATTCCAGCTCCTGAGAAATCCTATGCTTTATGATGTATGTCTTCATGAAGGATTTTTAGCCTTCTGGTCAAGCTCCACAACTGTAAGATATTTAGCGTGCAAGGCCTGCTTTCACCATTTTTTACAACTTATCGCATTCTTCCTTTGAAATTCACCTTCTGAAAGCATGGACAAGCAAACATCTCCTTCCATATTTGTAACTTGGAAAAAACATGACCCTTGTAATTAATAATAATAAATCAATATATTCTTCTCTTTATTAATTTATGGCTGATATAAAATATAATTTTCCAAAAAAAAGGTAAATTTCAAAAGAAGAATATAATTTAATGAAGAAGATTATAAAATACTAACGGATTATTTGTTAAGGGGATGAGATATTCAAAGTTATCGCATCATAGAAATAAAACTTATCTCATTATTATAGTACAAACCGATGAGATAAATAATTTTAGAATTAAGTTATACCTATCACCAAAAGTTAGATATAATAATTTTTCATTTTCAAATGAAATTATTATTTTTTGTCCTTCCTGACAAACAACTACTAGGATTCATGAAGAGCAATAGATACATGTGGTCAAGATTAGAGTCAACAATCTTAGCTTGTTTATTTCAAAAGGATCATAAGGTAAGTAAATAAAGAACATGGGACATTCAAAATTTATTTCCAGTAAGTAGTTAAGATCTTGTTAAGAATTAAGGAATACACAAAATTAATATTGTTATTTTTTATATTTATTATAAATATTGTTGTTATTTTTTTGTTCAGTATTGTCATATTATTATAATTAATAACAATGAATTTTTATATTCTTCTCTTTATCTATGTCTCATAACAATACCTTCCAATACAAAACACCACAAAAAGGTCTGTCTCTCTATGATGATGATGATGATGATGATGATGATGATGATGATGATGATGATGATGTAATTAGTCTTACCATATAAAATTCCATTTTTAGTGTACTAAATAACACATATGATTACTGAACATCAGGATAAACTATTTTCTATATTAAAATCTATTTTTAAAAATATAAAAGAATACACACTATATTATAACTGTAAAACAAAATAATAAACATACAAAATTTTAAAATGCCGCAAAGTAGCTTTACTTGCCGAGTTTGATATAAAATATCTAATTATAAAGGAAATAGGCAACAACAATATTACAAAAATAAATACATATTATATTTTTAATTTAGACAAAATAAACAAACCAAACATAAAACATGTACTTATAAATCTTATTGTCTATTAGTAATGCGGTAATCTGTTTTTGTAACTTATTTCTAATCCCCAATGCTGTCATTATTGATAATGTTACGTCTATTTCATTTGTAACTCAGAAATTATACATATATATAATAACATATTCCTTTTATCAGAAAAAAATGCAAAAATAAAACATACCTCAATATAATGATGAAGGTTAAATAAGAAATAGAAGTCGGTACTAGTGGAAGGAAAATTTTTTCGTTTATGTTTTTTGCTTTTGTGCAAGATAAAATGGGGACTTGAATAAATAAGAGATTGCGATGACTAAAGCGACTCCCAAAATATCATTTATAAGGAAACGCGTGTGAGTCTGCATGATATTCTAGGTCTGGGTCCCTACACAGTACACTACGTGTGTTTATTGTCATGACAAAACATGAACGACATACTAGATATCGATCTCAATTTTTTTTTAGTTTCCAATGCATATTCAATATCAATTCTTAGTGTTTTTCAGTTTTTTATCTTGGCAGTTTTAGTATTGAATTTAGTTTTTTTTTAGTTTGAGCAACGACACGCTAGATATCATGTATCACTTTTTATTTTTTAGTTTCAATTGTATATTCAGTCTCGAGGTTTGCACGTGAAGTTTCAATGCTTAGTGATTTTCAGTTTTTTTATCTTGGCCGTTTTAATCTTGAATTTAGTGTTTTTTTAGTTTGAGTAACGACACGCTAGACATCATGTATTACTTTTACTTTTTTAGTTTCCAACGCATATTCAATTTCACGTGAAATTTTAATGACTAGTGCTTTTCAATTTTGTATCTCGACCGTTTTAGTCTTGAATTTAGTGCATTTTTAGTTTGAGCAACGACATTTTAGACATCATGTATCACTAAAACAGCCAAGAAAAAATGAAAAGCACTAAGCATTGAAAGTTCACGAGAAAACCCTCGGGATTGAATATGCATTGGAAACTAAAAAAAGGTAAAGTAATAAATGATGTCTAGCATGTCGTTGCTCAAACTAAAAAAGCACTAAATTCAAGATGAAACAATGAAGATAAAAAATTGAAAAGCACTAAGCTTTGAAAGTTCACGTTCAACCCTTAGGAATGAATATGCATTGGAAACTTAAAAAGAAAAAGTGATACATGATATCTAGCGTGTCGTTGTTCAAACTAAAAAAAATACTAAATTCAAGACCAAAACGAACAAGATAAAAAATAGAAAAGTACTTAACTTTAATAGTTCATGTGTAAACCTCAGGCCTAAAAATGCGTTGGCAACTAAAAAAAAAAAAGTAAAGTAATACATGATATCTAGTGTGTCATTTCTCAAATGATAAATGCACTAAATTCAAGATTAAAATGACCAAGATAAAAAAGCTGAAAAGCACTAAGCATTGAAAGTTCATGTGAGAACCCTGGGGACTGAATATGGATTGGAAACTAAAAAAGATTATTTCTTTTAAATTTTTTATCTTAGCCGTTTTAGTCTTGAATTTAGTTCTTTTTTAGTTTGAGCAACGACATGCTCTACATCATATATTAGTTTTCCTTTTTTAGTTTCCAATGCATAGTCAATCCCACGTTTTTCATACAAAATTTCAATGCTTAGTGCTTTTCAGTTTTTTATCTTGGCCATTTTAGTCTTGAATTTAATTCTTTTTTTGTTTAAGCAACAACGCGCTTGACATCATGTATCACCTTTTTTAGTTTCTAATCCATATTTTGTTTCGAAGTTTGCACATGAACTTTCAAATCTTAGTATTTTTCAGTTTTATATCTTGACCATTTTAGTCTTGAATTTAGTGCTTTTTTATATTGAGCAACGACATGCTAGACATCATATATTACTTTTTCTTTTTATGTTTCCAACGCATATTCGATCCCGATATTTTTCACATGAACTTTAAATGCTTAGTACTTTTCATTTTTTATCTTGGCCGTTTTAAACTTGAATTTAGTGTTTTTTTAGTTTGAGAAACGGCACACTAGAGATCATGTATTACTTTTTCTTTTTTAGTTTTCAATGCAAATTTAGTCTTGAGGTCTTCTCGTGAACTTTCAAAGCTTAGTGCTTTTCAAATTTTTATCTTGGCCGTTTTAGTCTTGAATTTAGTGCCTTTGTGGTTTGAGCAATGACATTCTAGACATCATGTGTTAGTTTTTCTTTTTTAGTTTTCAACGCATATTCAATTTTGACGTTTTTCACGTGAATTTTCAATGCTTGGTGTTATTCAGTTTTTTATCTTGGCCATTTTAGCCTTGAATTTAGTGTTATTTTTGTTTAAGCTATGACACGCTTGACATCATGTATAATTTTTTTTTTAGTTTCTAATTCATATTCTGTCCTGAGGTTTGCACATGAACTTTCAAATCTTAGTGGTTTTCAGTTTTTATCTGGGTCATTTTAGTCTTGAATTAGTGATTTTTAAGTTTGAGAAATGACATGCTAGACATCATGCATTACTTTTCCTTTGTTAGTTTCCAATGCATATTTAATCCCGAGGTTTTTCAAGTGAACTTTCAATGCTTAGTGATTTTTAGCATTTATCTTAGCCATTTTAGTCTTAAATTTTGTGTTTTTTAGTTTGAGCAACGAAATGCTAGACATCATGTATCATTTTTTATTTTTTAGTTTTCAAAGTATATTCAGTCCCCAGGGTTCTCACGTGTACTTTCAAAGCTTAGTGCTTTTCAGTTTTTTATCTTGGCCCTTTCAGTCTTGAATTTAATGTTTTTATAAGTTTGAGAAACGATACGCTAGACATCATGTATTACTTTTCCTTTTTCAGTTTCAAATGCATATTCAATCCCGAGGTTTTTCATGTGAATTCTCAATGCTTAGTATTCTTCAGTTTTTTATCTTGGCCGTTTTAGTTTTGAATTTAGTTCTTTTTTAGTTTGAGCTATGACACACTATGCATCATGTTTTAATTTTTCTTTTTTCAGTTTCCAATACATATTCAGTCCTGAGGTTTACACGTGAACTTTCAAAGTTAAGTGCTTTTAAATTTTTTATCTTGGTTGTTTTAGTCTTGAATTTAGTGTTTTTTTAGTTTGAACAATGACACGCTAGACATCACGTATCACGCACGTGAACTATCAATACTTAGTGCTTTTTAGTTTTTTATCTTTGTTGTTTTCATCTTGAATTTAGTGTATTTTTTAGATTGATCAACGACATGCTGGACATCATGTATTACTTTTCCTGTTTTAGTTTCCAACACATATTCAATCCCAACATTTTTCGCGTAAACTTTCAATGCTTAGTTCTTTGTCATTTTTTATCTTGCCCGTTTTAGTCTTGAATTTAGTATTTTTTTTAGTTTGAGCAACGACATACTAGACATCATGTATCACTTTTCTTTTTTTGTTTCCAAGCATATTCAATCTCGAGTTTTTTCACGTAAACTTTCAATGCTAGTACTTTTCATCTTTTTATCTTGGCCATTTTAGGAATGAATTTAGTGCTTTTTGGTTTGAGCAACGTCATGCTAGACATCATGTATCACTTTTTCTTTCTTAGTTTTCAATGCATATTCAATCTCGAGGTTTGCACGTGAACTTTCAAAGCTTTGTACTTTTCTGTTTTTTATCTTGACCAATTTAGTATTGAATTTAGTGCTTTTTTAGTTTGAGCAACAACACGCTAGACATCATGTATCAATATTTTTTAGTTTTCAATGCATATTCAGACCCGCGATTTTCCCTTAAAGTTTCAAAGTTTAGTACTTTTAAACTTTTTATCTTAGTCGTTTTAGTCTTAAATTTGGCGTTCTTTTAGTTTGAGCAATGACACACTAGACATCATGTATCATTTTTTTTTAGTTTTCAATACATATTCAGTCCCGAGGTTTGCACGCAACCTTTTAAATCTTTGTGCATTTTAGTTTTTTATGTTGGCCATTTTATTCTTGAATTTAGTGTTTTTTTAGTTTGAGCAACGACATGCTAGACATCATGTATTACTTTTCCTTTTTTTAACTTTCAATGCATATTCAATCTTGACGTTATTCACGCGAACTTTCAATGCGTAGTACTTTTTATTTTTTTATTTTTTTTTGTTTTTGTCTTGAATTTAGTTTTTTATTAGTTTGAGCAATGACACACTAGACATCATGTATCATTTTTTCTTTTTTAGTTTTCAATACATATTCAATCACCATTATAATGACACACGGAACATATATAGTCATTTTGATAAAAAGACTGTGCTCTTGGTTTTCTATACTCAGTTCGTGATTTATCTGCATTTGACACTCAGGAAGAGACCTTCTATCCTCCAAATATATATTTGATGAAAATCTATTACAACTGCTCCCAGTATGTGCTTCAAATTACAAAGACCAAAATTTATTTGGCAGTAATAGCATTTGATTCCTTCATGAGTTATCCGCCCTTCTGCTATTTGATTACTATACATCTTTCTGCAATATTCTACTTTAGCACGTGGCAGGACCACACTATTGTCTATAAATCAAGACAAACTATTCGATGTGTTTGATTAGAGGAAGAAAGTGCCGCCCATCGAGGTTTTTTACTTGATCGCATGTCACCATCTCCTTTTTTTGAGTGATGGCCTGTATTTTCTCTTCTTTCTTGGTTCTATTAACAAAGAGATAAGAGGAGCTTCCATAGATAACATCTCACATAAGTTTTGCATAGAAGTTGATGGAGAAGACACTTGTTCTGGTAAGTGGCTTTCAGCTTCCCATATTTTTACATACCATGTACAAGCTTTTCGGAAAGGGAGAAAATTTTTGCCTTCTAGAGAATGGTAACAAAATTTCTCATATTTCTTCCCAACAGAATAGAATTCTATCCAATTGCAGCTAGGTGTTTCTTAGCTTTTAGGGATGTAACCCGTATCTTCACCCCATGTCTATACGACTTTTAATAGACAGAAAAATCATGAGATTTCGGTGAACAAGAGTCAATTACAGCTTGACGACAGATTTCAGGCTCAATAATTATTTCTTCAGAAGGAGATGGAACCTCAAGCAGCTCGTTGCATGGTTGTGGTATTTCCATGGAAGGAGACTGGATGGAGTAATCAGTGTCGCCATTTAAACTACTTTGTTCGACTTAGGGTACCAGTGCACGAGTTTTTGACTCTTCCAATGCCTGAAAAACTTGGCTAATTAACTCGCATACATTTACATTTGGAGCAACGTGACATTTTTTAATTTTATCACATTCTATTGGGCTTTAAATTTCCATCCCAAAACTAAGAGATATTTCTAAATTCCCTTTTCAAGGACAAAGATAGCATGCACTCAGCTAGGCAAGAGTCAGGTTCACCGGCCTATGTCTGCCAATCGAATTTCTTCTTCTTTATAGGTACTCTTCCCTTGTGACACCTAGAATTCGTGAAAGTTGGTGGCTTACTCTTGTTACTGGACAAAATAACAACAATGTCATCACTTTCTTTTAGTGAGGTTTCTTCTGGGCAACAGTCAGGTTAACCGACCAGGGTCTTCCTTTCTAATTTCTTCTTATTTGTAGGATGTCTTCCACTATACGGCTTAGAATTTCTGAAGGTCGGTAGTTCACTCTTGGAACTGGACAAAATAGCAGCAGTTTCATCACTAGGTGGCTTCTTAAATTTCTTTGTCAAGGTTGTTTCTAGGCAAAAGCCAGGTTCACCGACCATGGTCTGCCCCTTGATTTTTTTCTTCTTTGTAGGAGATTTCCCCTTGCTGGGCTAGAATTCAGGATAGGTGGTTGGTGACTCACTGTTGGTATTTGACAAAATACTAGTGCCATCACTAGGTGGTGGTAAAAAAGATAAATCATGTGGTGATACAGATGAATCTTTTTTTTGGCTTGAATAAATTTGTGAAATAGAAGTATTGCAGCCTGATAGCTTGCAATCAAAGAGAAGAATAATATAGATAGAAACTAAATTTTTATTATTCTTACTTGAAGCTTACAATTATATGTCTCTTTATAGACTTGAGCTAAGATTGAGCTAAGAAGTGAATCATGTATTCAGCTCATTGACATCTTGTTGTAACTAACTAATCATTATCTAACAACCTTCAAAAACTTCTACAACTAACTCATCTATTAGGTAACTAACTAACTACTCCTATCAGTATTACATACCAATGGAACAGTAGTCGTGCATGTAGCAATGTATGTAGTAGTCAAAACACACACTCTCAAGTTGTTTCAGGAACTCAGGTTTCATGTCACCCTTCCTATTTTAATCTTTAGTGACAACAACAGGCTCAACTTTTAACTAGTCACCTTGACCAACTGAACCTTTAAGGTATCTGACCACCCTCGTAGCTGCTTCCCAGTAAGTCTTGTTGGGGTGTTCCATGAATTGGCTGAGAGTTTGGACAACAAAGTTAATGTCTGGCCTTATAATAGTGGCATACATAAGTTTGCCAACAAGTCTTTGGTAAGATGAAATGTCAGATAGAAAATCATCACCTTGTCCACCTGTGTCTTGATCATACTCAATTGATGTTAACTTGGCATTAGACTCTAAAGGAGTGACATCAGGTTTAGAACCACTAACCCCTGTGTCAGCAATCAACTCAAAAATGTACTTTCTTTGGTTCAATATGATCCCTGATGCTGATCTTAAAACTTTAATACCCAAAAAATACTTGATATCCCCCAAGTATTTTATTTTGAACTATTGATGCAACTTGATTTTGGTGGCATTGATCAATGATGTACTGCTCCTAGTAATTAGCAAATCATCAACATATACAAGCACTATGACAATATCATTACCTTGATGTATAGTGAATAGGGAATAGCCATGTGCAGTCTGGGTAAAACCATCATCAAGTAAGGGATGAGTGAGCTTCAGATTCCACTGCCTGTAGGCCTACTTAAGACCATACATGGATTTGATCAACTAACACATCTTGTGCTCCCTCTGTCTTCTAAATCCTTCTAGAATTTCCATGTTGACTTCCTTCTCAAGATCCCATTATAGGAATGCATTATACATATCCATTTGATATAGATTCCAACCTTTAGATATAGCTACTGCAATCACACATCTGACTGTAACCATCTTAGCCCCTAGTGAAAAGGTTTTATGATAATCTAACCCCTCCTGTTGACTATATCCTTTGGCCACTAACCTTGCTTTGAACCTCTCTACCTCATCCTTTGTAAGATATTTGATTTTGTATATCTACTAGGAAACAATAGTATTCTTCTCTTTAGGTAGATCAACAATGATCCATGTGTTGTTGGCTTCCAAGGCTTGAATTTCTGACTTTATAGCTTCCACCCACCTTTCATTTTGTGCAAATTGTTTAAAGTGATGAGGCTCAGTCAAAGTAGAAAATTTGGTTAAATAGCACTGATAAGTAATACTCAGATTTTTGTAAGACAAGATATTGGCTAATGGATGCTTGCATCTCTGGTTTCCGAAAGTGTCAACATAATTATGCATCCATACTGGTGGTCTATTTGTTCTTGCTGGTCTACTGAAAGATAGTTGAGGCAGGGAAGGCTCATCTTGACAGGTATCTACATGATTTGTGCCAGGTGAAGATGCACCAGGTAATGTAGCATCAGTAATACCATCCTCTTCAATAGGAGCATCTTCAGTAACACTCTCAGTAGATGTCTCAGTGAGTATTTCATCATCTGTGGGGATCAAGAAATCAGTGATAACTTTTTCAGATAAGGAAGCTTGTGTATTTTGTGTTGGATAGGAAGCAAAGGGAAATGTATCTTCATGACAAACAATATCTCTACTGACTAGTAGTCTCTTTGAGGTAAAATCCAACAACAAATATCCCTTCTGAGACTCTGAATATCCCACCAATACTACAGGTTTAGACCTTTCTGTGAATTTATCACCTCTTGGTAAGATAGTTACATAGCATAAGCATCCAAATACCTTAATGAGATAGCTTGGGATCTTTGTAAAACATCAACTAAAATGGACTCTTACCACTCGGAGAATAAGATGGTAACCTGTTCATTATATACACTGCAGCCTTTACACATAGTCCCCAATACTTAATGGGCAAGTGAGACTGAAACTTGAGTGCTTTAACAGTGTTTAATATGTGTCTGTGCTTCCTCTCCACAACTCTATTATATTGAGGAGTGTGAGGATAGCTGATCTGATATAGAATGCCTAGGGACTAAAATCTTACATTAAGAGTTGATAAATTTAGTTCCATTATCAGATCTGATGGTTTTCACCACCATTACAAATTGAGTTTTAATCATGGAAATGAATGTTTTAATGGATACTATGGTCTCGGACTTTGACTTCAACAGGTGCACCCAAGTGTATCTACTATGGTCATCTATCATAGTCAAGAAATAACATTTGTTGTCAAAATAAGAAGTTTTATATGGACCCCATAAATCCACGTGTACAAGTTCAAAATAAGTGGAGCATCTAGTAGTACTTATAGGAAATGACAATCTTGTCTGTTTAGTGAGTGGACATATAGTACATTTATTTAACATTTTTACGTCACTAGGATTCTTCAGAATGTCTAAACATCTGAGAACCTGAGAAGCAGGGTGTCCAAGTCTTTGGTGCCATAAGCTGCATCTAGAAGTTGAGACTTCTACAATAAACTTGTAGGTTTTTTATTTTGACTGATTAGTATCTCCTTCCCAACCACCTTAAAGAACATATAGTCCACCCTATTGTCTACCAATCCCCTTTACCTTGCCATTAAAAAGGTCCTGAAAGATAGAAAAATCAGGAAAAATGGACACAAAGCATGAAAGTTCCTTGGTTATCTTAGCAACAGAAAACAAATTGAGTTTGAAGTCTGGAACAAGTAGAACATCTTTGATCAAATCATCTGCAAAAATGTAGGCTTCTCTAGTATGTGAGATTGTCACTTCATCACTTGTTAGGAAGTGCAACTTGTCCAAATATTTAGAGTCTAATCTGGTACTACTTTTGAATAAGTGTCTATGTACAGACACATGATGTGTAGCACCTGAGTCTACAATCCAATTGTCAGGACATGCTTTGGATAAAAACACAAGTAGTAATACCTATCATATTTACTTATTTCATATATTTGGTATCCTTGCTCAACATGGTCATAATCTGAGTGTCCTCCTTAGTGAATGTGTGAGGATTGGCCAGTGGTGCGTGAGTCACTTCATGACTAGGACTAGCAGCATCAACTTGACTAGCTACCATAGTTGGAGCCTGAGAAGACTTGTTACCAGTGTTGACAAAGTTGTTACCACCATTGTGTGTGGAGAAGTTATTACTGCCAGTGTTCTGTGATCTGAAGTAAGAATTGTATCCTTGTTTCTTCTTGTTCTTCCAGTCATTTGGATACCCTACCAACCTATAAAAAATTTCCTTGGTATGACCTAAGAAATGGCAGTATTCATATTTTCTGCCTTTATAGTTAGTGTTGCCTTGTGCAAAACCATAATTTTGATTCGCGTGCATAGAAAATGGCTCTGATTTGTCATTCACAGTCATCATACAAGCTGAATGTTGGATTTAATCCTCTATAAGCATAGAATAGGCTTGATTAAAAGTAGGAGTCACTCCTTTGAGTAATATCTGTCTTCTAGCTTGATCATAGGACTCATTTAGGCCACTTAAAAACTGTAAAAGTCTAAGTTGACACATATGATCTGAGTACTCTCTAGACTTAGGGAATTCACAACTAGGAATTGGTACTAGTACATCATACTAACTCCATAAACTCTTCAATTTGGTAAAATAAGCTGAGATTGAATCTGTACCTTGAGAGTGCTGATTTCATAATGCAATTGATATATACATATACGATTCACTTTGTCATATCTCTCCTTCAAATCTTTCTAAACTACACAAGCATTTGTGGAATAAACAATTCCAGAAAGCAGACTTTCACTCATAATGTTCGTGACCTAGGAAAGCACAATTACATTATATGTTTCCCATTGCTTATGAAGCTCCTCTCTATACAACTTTTTACTGCAGGTTCCAGTGACAGATCCAAACTTTATCTTCCCTAAGAGAGCAATACTGTAACATCCCAAAATTTGATCTTGGAACGTCACACGGTACTCAAGGCTATGAGTAGCCTCAACCTAACCCTTTGAGCCTGCTACTAAGTCTGAACCTTACTTCAAGATCATCTAATTAAGGAATAACATTGTATTATACCAAAAACTGAACTGAATAAACTATAGATAATGTCTGAACAATAACTACTGAAAGTTTGTAAATAAACTTGTAGTCCAACAAGCCTCTACTACTAATAAAGAACTAGAGAGCCATTGGGACAGACCCACAACTAACTCGGACTAAACTAAAAATGATAACTCAAATACTATAAAAGCTGGAAATCTGAAGAAGTAGGCCCTTAAATCATGAGGACTCACCAACTGTGGGAGCGTAGATAAAGATGCTCGAACTATTCATGTGGTTGATACTGAGCACCTGAACCTATATTATAAGATAATGTAGCATATAGATATATATATGGATTAGTACTTTGAGAATGTACTGAGTATATTGGGGTGAAATACATGAGTAAACATCATCATATTTAGAAAGTAAGTGTATGTAGATGTATATGACTCACATAATCTTGATTATCTATAATATCGAAATATAAAAATCATGTATAACAAATCATACTTGTAAATCTAGTGAGTCATAACACTTTGTCTTATAAAAGATCTTCCATCATTCTTTTCTTTTGAAACTTGGAAGCTTTGGGACTTAGAGACTTTGGGACTCAGGGAGTTTCTTCTAACTGAGATAAACCATGTGAGCTGACATGGAGTCCAACGTCTTGCCCATGTTGGGGAGAGTTGTTCTACCCTTGCCATCAGAGTAGAACCTTAACTTGAGTAATCACAATCTTAGTCATCCACGTAGAAGTGGGAATAATCTTAGTCCTACAGTTGCACATAGTTCTGGGGCATGAAATCTTAGAATCAGACCCAGCTCGGTGCTAAATACTACTCCCATACTTAGGCTCAGAACTTTAGGAAATCCACTTCAAAATTAGCACAAAGGGTTGCAAGAAAACAAATTATGCTCTTTTCTTTTCTTTAAATCTCAAGTCACATGAATGAAGTGGATTCTTTATCTTAGCTTGGGACCCAAAAGGTCAAATCTTTATCTAAAATCTAAAAATAATCTAATCATGGGGTGCTTATAGCACAAACAATCTTGAAGCAACAATCTCTAATTGGGGTCTAATGATCAAAGCATCAAACTCATGTTAAAACGTCTCAAAATTCATACTTGGTAATGCAAACATTCGTAAATCATCTCAAAATCTGGAAATTTCATCACTATGCACGGAAGTATAATCATAATCATGTAATTCAACTGCTAAATCATGGGAAATCTCATAATCTTGCAAATAATGATAATGGGTATAAACGTTAACTTGAATTTCATAAGAAATCATATAAATTGCAGTAAATTTGTAACTAAAATAAAGTCTTGGGCACAAGGATGAAAGAATTATCCTTATTCAAACCCCACATACCTTGGATGATGAACTTAGATGAACAACATGTTTTTGAGACTCTATTCGTGTTCTTGAATGTAGACTCTTGAAGTTTTTGGTCTAGGAATCTTGAATCTTGAATCAATTTGGAAAAGTAATGGTGAAATCTTTGGGATTTCTTGAAGATGAATGTTGAAGCCTAGGACTTTGGATGAGAGAAATTTTGATGAATAATAGAATATAATGCTTCTAAGAGGCTTAAATCTTATGTTTGGTCGGACTGGAGGTTGGGTAATTTACCAAAATACCCCATTTAAACTCCTAAATGAAACTAAAAAACATACATTTTTCCGATTTGGGTGGCCACCGCGATGCGCCACTACCGCGGTGGCTCACTGAAAATCAACAACTGGAAATTGGGCAGACTCTACACCGCGGTGCCCCTTTAGAATGCCATTTTGGCACATGGCGCGATGCGCTATTATCGTGATGGACCTCTAAAAATTAACAAATGAGAAATTAGCCCTCTCCTCCACGTGATAATATCACGAAGGGCCACTAGAAAATGACAATTAGGAATTAAAGGGTCCAAATGAAGGTGTTTTGCGACTGGAATTTAAAATACCCATAACTTCTTACCCGGTTATCGGATTTAGGTGAATCTTATATCGTTGGAAAGTTTATTCAATTTTCTACACCATGAAAAGTTTAAATCTAAACAATTCCATACAAAATAAACATCATTCATTCTAAGAGCTAATCATTAACACTTTTGGGGTGAGTTTAAGCTAGGAAAATCGCGGGGTATTACAATATCTCCTCCTTGGAAACATTCGTCCTCGAATGTTACTAGTTAAGCTAGAATTTCTAAGGAATATGAAAATATAAGATAGCATACACAACTAAAATGAACTAAGTAACTGAATCTAAATTGTTCAGAGATTCTGAGAAATTCTGAGAGTGCATGAACTTACATAAGGACATCTATATTGTTGAATATCTTCTTAGAAAGGAACCAAATTAAGAAAGAGTATCATATTCGGCTATATCTGAGGTTTTAGAGAAGAGGTGAGGGTACTTGGCTCGCATATTTGCTTCTGCTTCCCAAGTTTCACCCTCAACAGACTGATTCCGCCAAAGAACTTTGACCAAGAAAACTTCTTTGTTCCTTAGTCTATGGATTTGATAATCTAAAATCTCAACTGGAATTTCTTCATATGAAAGACTGTTCTGAATATCTGAGCTTTCTAAAGGAACTACAATGGTGGAGTCACCGATACTCTTCTTAAGCATAGAGACGTGGAATACAGGATAAATGACTGACAAGTCTGCGAACAACTCAATCTCATAAGCTACTTTGCCAACACGACTTAAAATGGTGAAAGGGGTTTCCCCTTCTTGCCAAATCTCTTCACTCTTTTTATAGGTGAAATCTTCAGATACACTAAATCACTAACCTCAAACTCGAGGTCCCTTCTTCTAACATCTGCATAAGATTTCTGATGACTCTGATCTATTTACAATCTCTCTCTAATCAGCTTAACTTTTTTCATAGCTTCAAACACTGAATCAGGCCCAAGCAAAGCGGCCTTACCAACTTCAATCCAACCTATGGGTGATTTGCATATCCACCCATAAAGAGACTCGAACGGAGCCATTTGGATACTAGCATGGTAACTGTTATTATAAGCAAACTCAATCAATGGCAAATGCTGATCCCAACTACCCTTGAAATCAAGAACACACGCCCTCAACATATCTTCTAAAGTTTGGATGGTCTTTTCTGCTTGACCATCTGTCTGAGGATGAAAAGCAGAACTAAGATGGATTTGGGTACCAAGACCCTTCTAAAAGACTCTCCAAAACTAGAAATTAAACTGAGTCCCCCTATCTGAGATAATAGACAAGGGAACTCTATGCAATCTAACTAACTCTCAGATGCACAACTTAGCATAGTCTTCAGCTGTATAGAATGTGTGAACTGGCAAGAAATGCATTGACTTAGTCAATCTGTCTACAATAACCTATATCGAATCATGATGACAACCTGATTGGGGTAATCCAGTCACAAAATCCATATTCACTTCTTCCCACTTCCAAGTAGGGATACCAAACTCTCACAATGTACCATCAGGTATTTAATGCTCTACCTTAACCTATTGACAGGTTGCATACTTATCTACGAAATCTGCTATATCTTTCTTCATACCACTCCACCAATAAATTTCCCATAAATCACTGTACATATTAGTAGCACCTAGATGAATAGAATAGCATGCACCATGAGATTCAGCCATAATTCTCTGCCTCAAATCATCAACACAAGGCATACACAATCTACTTTGGTGTCTTAACACACCATCTCCCCCTTGGGAGAAGACTTTTACCTTTTGGTATTTAACTGACTCCTTCAGTTTGACCAAAATAAAATCCATATCTTGCTTTTCCTTCACTTTCAAAACTAGGGAAGATTTGGAACTGCTCTGAACCCAAACATTCCCTTCAGCTGAATCAACTAACCTAACACCCAATCTAGCCAAACTATGAATTTCTCGATCTAATTCTTTCTTACCATTTTCCACATGAGCAACACTGCCCATTGACAACCTGTTAAGGGCGTCTGCCACTACATTGGACTTGCTCAGATGGTACAACACACTCATGGCATAATCCTTCAACAAATCTAACTACCTTCTCTAATGGAGATTCAACTCCCTTTGAGTAAACACATACTGCAAGATTTTGTGGTCTAGGAATACATCAACATGAGCACCATACAAATAGTGTCTCCAGATTTTCGAATAAAATACCACTGCAGCTAATTCCAGATCATGGGTTAGGTAATTCTTTTCATGAGGCTTCAACTATCTAGCAGCATAGGCTATGACCTTACCTCTCTATATCAAAACACAACCCCAACCAACTCTAGTAATTCTTACTCGGTTATCGAATTTAGGCAAATCTTATATTGTTGGAAAGCTTATTCAATTTCCTACGCCATGAAAAGTTCAAATCTAAAGAATTCTATACAGAATAAACATAATTCATTCTAAGAGTTAATCATTGACACTTTTGGGGTGAGTTTAAGCTAGGAAAATCGCGGGGTATTACAAATACTCATCAATCAACTCCATAAACTATAATTTTTTGAACAGTTAACTTGATTGGAACAAGTACAACATTGGAACTATCAAATGCACCAATGAAAAGTGGATCAGTTTGATCAATTTTAGGCGCTATGATTGATAGGATGTAACCTATAATTTAGATCTAAATCGCGAAGAAGAAGAAATTGAAAACAAAGATCAAAAATATACTAAAACAAAGATCTCAAATTGCCCAGAGAACTCAGTGAAATATGATTAAAAAAAAAAACACAGTGTTGAGCTTATGGCTCTGGTACTATGTGAAATAGAAGTATTGCAGCCTGATAGCTTGCAATAAAGGAGAAGAAGAAGATAGATAGAAAC
Organism: Capsicum annuum; assembly: GCF_002878395.1. Lineage (NCBI taxonomy): Eukaryota > Viridiplantae > Streptophyta > Magnoliopsida > Solanales > Solanaceae > Capsicum > Capsicum annuum. The sequence continues at coordinate 325,108 of NW_025836164.1, forward strand.
TGAATTTTTATTATTCTCACTTAAAGCTTACAATTATAAGTCTATTTATAGACTTGAGCTAAGAATGAGCTAAGAAGTGAATCATGTATCCAACTCATTGACAGCTCATTGTAACTAACTAATCATTATCTAACAATATCTAACAACCTTCAACAACTTCTACAACTAACTCAGCTATCAGTAACTACTCCTACCAGTATTACACACCAATGGAACAGTAGTCGTGTATGTAGCAATGTATGTACTAGTCAAAATAAAATTGACTCACAATCATCATTACCGCACAATTGAACATCCTTCGTGGCAGGTGCAAAATTCTCATAAGCAAACTATTTTTCTTAACAGGATAGTCGTTTCACCATAAATGACTATATATGTTCAGTGTGTTATTATGGCGGTGACTTAATACTCTGCGATGGATGCCCTTTTTTATTTAACCATGATTTCCTTGGGATTAAGGTATCTATTTTGTACTGTTATATTGACTTTCTTTTTCTTAATCTTCAATCAAAAAGTTAATTGCTGTATTTTGCATCCAATTATAAACAAGAGGTTCCAAATGGTGATTGGTTTTGCCTATCATGCTATTGTAAAGTGTGTTGTGAGGGTAGATTTGGATACAAACAGAGACCACTTTACAGATAACTCTGTTCTCATTTATTATCAGTGTGACCATAAGTGTGACTAACTGTTTGATCTTTCACATAACTGTATTAGGATATACTATTAACCATGTAGTTTAAATTATAGTATTATATTTTCATCTCATGTAAAGACAATTTATTATATTAATGAGATTTTTTTAAAAATAGATCATTGTGTTAATATGTGTTACTTATATAGTAGATAATTTTGTGTATGAAGTATTTTAACTCATGCACGGAAGATTAAAATTGTCGGTTCTTATAAGTAATAAATTAATATTCACAATCAAAGGTGAGGTAGGACAAATATTTTGACGATTGTAGCACAAGATTAAACATAATTTGATCTTAATTATGGGAATGGTAATATTCCAACTTCTTGTGCTAGTACATTTTGTATGTATCGAATAGACCAATTAGAGATATTCATTTATGTTTTGAATATTAATAAACGATTTCTCTAGTCCAATACATGTACTTATACTCTTAATCTTGATATAATTATTATGATCGATGTGGTTTATTTATTGTTTTAATCTATTAAAAGGTGAGACTCTTATATGAGTCAATATATTCCTAATAGGTTGGATGATGACAAATTACTTAGTGAAATATTAATTAGCTGATAGAACCATGTTTCGGACTTAAGATAGAAGACACCCCTTTATGGTTGCTTATAAGTTTCCACGTGAAAATCCCGCAAGTGGATTTTATATCCGTCATGTGAAATAAGTTAAGCATTATAAATAAAGGATTTAATTAATCAATGAGTTAAATTTTTTAGAGAATTTAATTTAATTGATTGGTGTCACTAATTCTAACATGGGGAGTTAAATAAGATGTAATGGTAGATTTCAAAATTAAACCGAGGAGTGCAATTACAGATTTTTAGTGGAATAATATGTAATTTATTATGATATGATAATTCATTCATTATCAAATTAATTTCATAATTGGAAGTCTCACTTAACGAATCTGCGGTTCCTACTGTACTTGATTAACTAATTAATTTTGGAAAAAAAAACGAACCTACTAGAAGAAGTAATATTATTTACCGGTCTTCTACAAGAAAAATAATCTTTTTGACTATAAATTATGAAAAACGTTTGCTCATTATGGGACCATTAAGTCAGCTTAATGGTAAAAAAACATGGTCTTAAAAAGGGCTGAAAATAATGAGAAACGTTTGGCTCATTATGGTACCATTAATCA
>NW_025836164.1:329963-381498 GCF_002878395.1 Capsicum annuum
AATTTTAAAAGACGCATCCAAGGGTTAAAAGGGTCAATTTCCTACCCCTATTTAAACCCAATAACACGTGATTTAGCTATTCTTCACCCAAAATATACTAGTTTCTCTCAAGTTTCTCTCAAGAACAAGCTAGGGTTTCTATTGGGGATTCGAATTCAAGAAAGTTTCACCGTCAATCCTCACAAAATCACGAACTAAGGTATGCATAGTGTTAATTCATAGACTCCTTTCATCCTTGAATCCCAAGAATACCTATTCCAAATTCAAGTTTATGGATTTTCTTATGAATTTCATGATTGGGCTGCTCTTGTTAACGTGGATAGTGAAAAATTGAATTCTATTCCATGTTGGATGATAAATTCTAAGTGAGTTAAATTATTAAAGATGTAGATTCATGCAAACCTATGACTAAACCCCTGAAAGATGAAATTAGAATTGAACCATGATATTTAATTATTGTACAATGATGGTTACATGTACCATGCCTACAATATGTTTGATTAAATGCCTAGATGAAGGAAAAGTGCCTAACTAGCTTTATACCATGAAATCCCCATGTATGTACAAGTTATGCCTATCACATGTTTTGATGAAATGCTTCTATAAATGTATTATGGATTATGATGTTAGTTATATTTTCAAGTAAGTTATGCTTGGTCAGTTTCCTTCCATCGAGCCCTGGGGGTACACGTACCCAAAACATTAGCTGTGTACCTAAAGCTATGTCATGTTTTCATGATATTCTCAGTCAAACTATGAATCCTTAGACTTTAAACAGTCTTATGACTCAGGAAATCTCCACGATCTCATAAACTCAGTCAGTTGTTAGATATTTGTAGTATTCCATCAGTCAACAGAATTCAGTAACTGAACTTATATTTAGTTCAGTAAATCATGTTCAGAGTTTATTTAGATGGGAGTAGTTATTAGCACCAAGTGAATCCAAGGATGGGAACACACACTATCAGATGAGAGTATGATTCTTAGAAGTCATCCTTGCATTCTAGAACTATATAGCTAGCATAGGTTGAGATATCAACACTGTCTGATGAGGGTTGATGAGGTGGATAAGCACTGTCACATAAGGGCCCTACCATTCTCTTTTGGGTACAATAGCAGATGCAGGTTACCCATAGCTTGTCCTTACCAGTGGCGTGGTATTGAAACCTTTCTAATTGAGGTTACAGATTAGACCCCAACTCAGCCATAATGGCATATTAGGAGCATGTCAGTTAGATAACTACTTTCCACAGTTTCATGTTACAGAATCAGGACTGTCAGATATGGTCAATCAGTCTCAGTAATAGAACTCAGATAGTTCTTTATACTTTTGAGACTGTCAGATATAGTCAACTCAGATATAGTACGAAACTCAGATAGTTCCATCAGATTCAGGACTATCAAATACAATCTCATGATTGTTAGTCAGTTATTATTATTGTTCATGCATATAAACCCCATGCATTTAGCCTACTTCACATGCATACCAGTACATTTAAAGTACTGAAGCATTTACGCTATGGTGTCTTATACCATAGGTTCAGAGATATAAGCTCCAGAGCAATAGTAGATTCCAGATATCCGTAGACAGAGTTAGAAGTGAGTCCTCATCTTTTGAGGACATGATTATTTCTCTATTATCTCATTAATCAGTTTATTAGTTGAATTTAGTTGGGAACATGTCCCATCAACTCCTTACTCAGATAGTTCAGTTAGTTAGAGGCTTTCTAGACTATCATGTTTCAGACTTCAGTATGTTCAGTTTTGTTTTGGGTATTCCATTACCCCACACAGATGTTATATCATTCAGATGATGTACAGTATTGAACCTTATGGCCTTTTAGTCCATGTTTCCGCATTATAAAGTATTTTATGCAGTATACAGGTACAGATATCATTCATGGGTTAGCTTATGGTCCTTTGGGGTCATGAGAACTGTGTAGCATTCCAGGTACCAGATTTGGGGATTTACAAACTTGGTATCAGATCCTAAGGTTCAATAGAGTCCTAGGAAGTCTGAAAGCCGCATCTAGTAGACATGGGTGTATTGCGCACCACATTTATGTGCAAGAGGCTATAAGATGTTTTAGGAATATTTTCCCTTCTTTTGGTATTCATGTCATGCCAGTAAGCATAATCTCAGGTCAATCTCTCAGTCTAATTTGTTTCCCCCTTTCTTCTATAGAACATGCCTCTTAAAAGAAGAAACAAAAATCAGTCAGCCCCTCAGCCCGAAGATCCTTAGGGTGATCATGTTTCTCATTCAGAGTTTAGGGCTATATTCACTACTTTTGCTCAATTAGTTACTGCTCAAAATAAATGGACAACAGTTATTCCGACCAACCCAGTGGCCAATATAGTCGCATCTAGGATTTAGGACTTCACCCGAATGAATCCTCTATCCTTCCTCTGGTCTAAGGTAGATGAGGACCCTTAGGAATTCATTGATCAGGTTTAGAAGGTGACAGACATCATGGGGGGTGACTACTGTTGAGAGTGCTAAGCTATTTGTATATTAGTTACAAGATATGGCTCATACTTGGTTCAAACAGTGAAAGTTAGAGAGGTCAGATGATGCAGGTCCTAAGAGTGGGAGAAGTTTGTCACTGCATTCTTAGACTGATTCTTTCACCAAGAGCTTAGAGAGGCTAAGGTGCTAGAATTCATCAACCTCAAGTAGGGCAATATAACGGTGAAAGAGTATTCTCTTAAGTTTACTCAATTAGCCAGATATGTCCCTCATGTGGTTGCAGACAGTAGAGCCAAGATGAGTAAGTTTGCTTCAGGGGTAAATGATAGTGTGGTAAATGAGTGCAGATCTGCCATGCTGAATAGTGACATGACTTTAGCCAGGCTTATGACTTATGCTCAGCAGATAGAAGAGTAGAAGATTAAGTAGAGAGAGAAGCAGAATAAGAGAGCAAAGACAGCTAGTTTCAACTCCACTCAGCCTAAATAAGAAGAAGGAAACCATTCCTAGTTTTTTCCTAAGTCATTAGTTCCAGCCCCTTCTTCTGCCAGTGATCCAGTTTCTAAGTTTAGGGAGGGTAACAGAGATAGAGCGCCTGGCTCTAGGTCTCAGGGAAGTGTTAGCAATGCTCGAACTAATCCCCTTTGTCAGACTTGTGGTAAGAACCACAAGAATATTTGCAGAGTTGGTAGTGATGTTTGTTTGGATTGTGGAAAGCCAGGCCACAGAGTCAAAGACTATCCTCAGTCAGGTTATCAGAGTGATTTCCGCTCCTCAGCTCAGTTTGGTCACCCGAATCATCAAGGTACCACCACCAATGCTACTAGTGGGCAACGCCCAAATCATCTTTATACTCTTTAGTCCCGACAGGATCAGGAAAATTCTCCTAATATAGTTACTGGTACATTACAGATCTTTCATGTGCATGTTTACACTTTGCTAAATCCAGGAGCTTCTTTGTCTGTTTTTTACTCCCTATATAGTAGTTGATTTTGAAGTAAGTCCCAAAATTCTAGAAAAGCCCTTTTCAGCCTCTACCCCAGTGGGTAAAACCATCATAGCCTGACGGGTATACAGGAACTGCCCGGTTATCATATTTCAGAAAGTTACTTTAGCAAACTTGGTCGAATTAGAGATAACTGATTTTGATGTCATTCTTGGCATGGATTGGCTTCATTCCTGCTATGCCACAGTCGATTGCAAAAACAAAATTATCAAGTTTCAGTTCCCAAATAAACCCGTCCTAGAATGAAAGGGTAGTGTATCTGCTTTCAGAGGTCAGCTTGTTTCCTACCTTCAAGCAAGGAAATTGATATCTAAGGGATGTGTCTATCATCTTGTTCATGTTAAGGATTCCCGTTCCGAGACTCCCATTCTTGAATCAGTCCCAGTAGTAAATGAATATTCAGATGTCTTTCCCAAAGATCTTCCAGGAATTCCTCCCAAAAGGGAAATAAACTTTGGTATTGATCTTCTTCCAGAAACTCAGCCTATCTTTATTTCGCCATATAGAATGGCACCAGCAGAACTCAAAGAATAGTTGAAGGATCTCTTAGATAAAGGATTCATCAGACCCTGCATTTCCCCATGGGGAACTCTAGTATTATTCGTGCGTAAGAAAGACGGTTCTATTTGAATGTGTATAGACTACCATCAACTCAATAAGGTAATGGTCAAGAACAAGTATCCTCTTCACAGAATCGATGACTTGTTTGATCAACTTCAAGGTACCAATTATTTCTCTAAGATAGACCTCAAATCCGGCTATCATCATTTCAGAGTTAGAGAATGTGACATTCCAAAAATAGCTTTCCATACGCGGTATGGTCATTTTGAATTCTTAGTTATGTCCTTTGGTCTTACCAATGCCCCAGTAGATTTTATGGACTTGATGAACCGTGTGTTCAAGGAGTACTTGGATATGTTCATCATAGTCTTCATAGATGATATTCTGGTCTATTTTCGCAGTAAGCGCAATCATGCAGACAATCTCAGAATAGTACTTCAGACTTTCAGAGATCATCAGCTATTCTTCAAATTTAGTAAGTGCGAATTTTAGCTAAGGTCAATAGAATTTCTTGGTTATGTCATTTCCAGTGATAACATTAGAGTGGATCCTCAAAAGATCGAAGCAGTAAGAAACTGGCCTCACCGTGTCTCTCCATCAGATATCAAGAGTTTGTTAGGTTTGGCCAACTATTATAGATTATTTGTTGAGGGATTTTCTTCTATTGTATCCCCTATGTCAAGATTGACTCAGAAGAAAGTCAAGTTTCAATGGTCAGATCCTTGTGATAAGAGTTTTTAGAAGTTGAAGACTCAACTCACCTCAGCTCCAGTATAGCTCTTCCAGATGGTTTCGTAGTGTATTATGATGCATCCAGAGTAGGTTTGGGTTGTGTCCTTATGCAGCATGGTAAGGTCACAGCCTATGCCTCCAGACAGCTTAAGCCTCATGAGAGGAATTATTCTACTCATGATCTTGAGTTAGCAGTCATAGTCTTTGCCTTGAAGATTTGGAGAAATTATCTATACGGTGTTCATGTAGATATTTTCACCGATCACAAAAGTCTTCAGTATGTCTTTTCTCAAAAAAATCTCAATCTTCATCATAGAAGGTGGTTAGAGCTCTTGAAAGATTATGACATGAGTGTCCTTTATCATCTGGCAAGGCCAATGTAGTAGCTGATGCTCTAAGTAGACTATCCGTGGGTAGTGTTTCTTATGTTGAGGACAGTAAGAATAAGTTAGCTCAGGAATTCCATCGGCTTGCCAGACTAGGCGTTCACTTAGTCGATACAGAAGAGGGTGATATATAGGTTCAGAATAGTTCAAAATCATTTCTAGTTTTGAGGTAAAAGAAAAGAAAGATAGAGATCCCAGCCTTGTCAAGTTGAAAGAGTCAGTCCAGGATCGGAAAGTAGAGGTCTTCTCCCAAGGGGAAGATGGTGTCCTTTGTTGTTAGGGTCATCTCTGTGTTCCAGGTGTAGATGACTTAAGGCAGCAAATTCTTACAGAAGCGCATGGTGAGCACTACTCTATTTATCTAGGGGCCACAAAGATGTACCACGACTTACAGGAAATCTATTGGTTGAATGGGATAAAGAGAGACATTGCAGAGTTTGTGGCTAAGTGCTCTATGTATCAACAGTTTAAGATAGAGTATCAGAAGCCTAGTGGGCCCATATAGGAGTTCAGTATTCCTACTTGGAAGTGGGAAGTTATGAACATGGACTTCATGATGGGTTTGCCTCAAACTCGTCATCAGCATGATTTGGTCTGGGTCATTGCAGACAGAATAACCAAATTAGCTCATTTCCTTCCAGTTTATACCTCTTATTTTGCTGAGGATTACGCCAAACTCTACATCAAGGATTTAGTCAAATTGCACGGTGTTCCGTTGTCCATTATCTCAGACAAAGATACCCACTTCACCTCTCATTTCTGGAAAGCATTCCAAAAGGGTCTTGGTACCCAAGTTCATCTTAGTATAGCCTTTTATCCTCAGGTAGATGGTCAAGCAGAAAGGACCATTCAGACATTAGATGATATGCTAAGGGCGTGTGCAATTGATTTTAGGGAAAGTTGGGATAACCACTGACCTTTGATTGAGTTTGCATACAACAACAGCTATCATTCCAGTATTCAGATGGCTCCATTCAAAGCTCTCTACGGTAAGAGATATAGATCTCCAATTGGTTGGTTTAAAGTTAGTGAGGCCTCAGTTATAGGGCCTAACTTAGTATTCGATGCCTTAGAAAAATTCCAGTTGATTAGAGAAAAAATCAGGGTTGTTTAGAATCGATAGAAATGTTATACAGATGTTTGTAGAAAAGATATCGAGTTTGAGATTGGTGATCATGTCTATCTAAAGATCTCTCCCATGAAGGGAGTGAAGAGATTCAGAAAGAAGGGAAAGCTCAGTCCTCGATATGTTGGTCTCTTCAAGATTCTCAGTCGCTTTGGCAAGGTAGCCTATAAGCTTGAATTACCTTTAGATCTAGCCTCAGTTCATCCAGTCTTTCATGTATCTTTGCTCAAGAAGTGTATAAGTGACCCATCAGTTGTAGTCCCTATTCAGAGCATTGATGTTCAGAACACTCTCTCTTATGCAGAGATTCCAGTCAAAATCTTAGACTATCAGACTCATAGATTGACGAACAAAGAAGTCCCTCTAGTTAAGGTTCTTTGGCAAAATCAGTCCGTCGAGGGAGCTACTTGGGAAACAGAGACAGACATGCATACCAAGTATCCTCACCTCTTCTTCGCCAACTCAGATCAAGCTCAAGGTAATAGTTCTCCTTAAGCTTACTTAGTTTCATGTTCAATGTTCATCACAAACTTGGTATGTAGTTTTATGCTCATGTTCCCATTATAAAATTGGTATCAAGTACCATTGCATATTCAGTCATGCACTCATGTATAAGTTTAGTTATGTAATTATGGATCAGATATACATTCTCATTATGAGAAACTTAGTTCTTTAGAAAACTCAGTCATGTATTCATGAATCAGTTACACATACATCTGATATGCATGTTCAGTATTATAGGTTTAGCTTGTCAGTCATGTTAGTCATGAGATCATGTTCCAGTTATTCATGTTCAGTATATAGGTCAGTGTTTTTTCTCCCCTCTCGGTCAGCCTCATTCCAGGACGAATGTTCTCAAGAGGGACATATTATAATACCCCATACATTTTCCTAGCTAATTTCATCTCAAGAATTTCTATTATTATCTTTTAAATTGAATGATGATTATTCCATGAGAAATTTTCAAGATTTTCACTTTTTGTCATGAGGGAAATTCAATAAGTTTTCTATCGATATAAGATTCTCCCAAATCCGATAATTGGGTTAGAAGTTACGACTATTTCAAGTTCTCATCGTAAAACAATGCCTTATTAGTCAGTGGCGCAACGTGCCTAAAGAGGAAATGGCATTTGGAAAATTCCAGTAAGGGTCCTTGATTATGGTGCATTACACCAGTGCCCAAATTCAGAATTTTTTGTTTTCCAGTGTCTCAACATGATTTCCCCCGCGTCGCACCAAAGTTCCAGGTCAGAAAGGAAGTGGCAATGCAATGGCCCCGCATTACGCCATCCCTTACTTTCCCAATTATCAAAATCCAATGACACGATACAATAGCACCGTGTTGCGCTAAAGGTCTAGTTCGGGGAATTTTTATAATTTTAAAAGATGCATCCAAGGGTTAAAAGGGTTAATCTCCTACCCCTATTTAAACCCAATAACACATGATTTAGCTATTCTTCACCCAAAATATACTAATTTCTCTCAAGTTTCTCTCAAGAACAAGCTAGGGTTTCTATTGGGGATTCGAATTCAAGAAGGTTTCATCATCAATCCTCACGAAATCACGAACTAAGGTATGCATAATGTTTATTCATGGACTCCTTTCGTCCATGAAACCCAAGAATCCCTTTTCTAAATTCAAGTTTATGGATTTTCTCATGAATTTCATGATTGGGCTGCTCTTGTTCATGTGGATAATGAGAAATTGAATTCTACTCTATGTTGGGTGATAAATTCTATGTGGGTTAAATTATTATAGATGTAGATTCATGCAAACCTATGACTAAACCCTTGAATGATAAAATTAGAATTGAATGATGATGTTTAATTATTGTACAATGATGTTTACATGTACCATGCCTACAATATGTTTGATTAAATGCCTAGATGAAGGAAAAGTGCCGAACTAGCATGTGAAATCCCCATGTATGTACAAGTTATGCCTATCACATGTTTTGATGAAATGCTTCTATAAATGTATTATGGATTACGATGTTAGTTATGTGTTCAAGTAAGTTATGTTTGGTCATTTTCCTTCCATCGAGTCCTGGAGGTACTCGTACCCGAAACATTAGCTGTGTGCCTAGATCCATGTCATGTTGTCACGATACTCTCAGTCAAGCTATGAATTCTTAGACTTCAAATAGTCTTATGACCAGGAAATCTCCATGATCTCATGAACTCAGTCAGTTTTTAGATATCAGTAGTATTTTATCAATCAATAGAATTCAGTAACTCAGCCCATGTTCAGATCAGTAAATCATGTTCAGAGTCTATTCAGTGAGAGTAGAAATTAGCACCCGAGTGAACCCAAAAATGGGAACACACACTATCAGATGAGGGTGTAATTCTTAAAAGTCATCCTCATATTTCAGAACTATGTAGCCAATATAGGTTGAGACATCAACACTGTTCGATGAGGATTGATGGGGTGGATAAGCACTGTCAGATAAGGGCCCCACTGTTATATTTTAGGGACACTATCAGATGAGGGTCACCCACATCTTGTCCTTACTAGTGGCGCGGTATTGACAACCTTTCCAATTAGGGTTACAGATTGGACCCTAACTTAGCCATAATAGCATATTAGGGGTATGCCAGTTAGATAACTACTTCCCACAATTTTATGTTACAAAATCAGGACTATCAGATATAGTCAATCAGTCTCAGTAATAGAACTCAGATAGTTCTTCAGATTTCAGGACTGTCAGATACAGTTAACTCAGATACAGTATGGAACTCAGATAATTCCATTAGATTTAGGACTATCAAATACAGTCACTCATATTATCAGTTATATTTAGATTCAGTAATTATGTTATCACAGTATTAGTTTTAGTTGTTATATCTTATGCATGTATTTTCTCGCTTATGATAGTTAGTCAGTTATTATTATTATTCATGCATATGAACCCCATGCATTTATCCTACCTTATATGCATACCAGTATATTCAAAGTACTGACGCATTTGTGCTATGGTGTCTTATACCATAGGTTCAGAGACACGAGCTCCAGAGAAACAATAGATTCCAAATATCCTTCAATAGAGTTAGAAGTGAGTCCTTGTCTTTTAAGGACATGATTATTTCTCTATTATCTCATTAATTAGTTTATTAGTTGGATTTAGTTAAGTACATGTCCCATCAACTCCTTACTTAGATAGTTCAGTCAGTTAGAGGCTTTCTAGACTATCATGATTCAGACATCAATATGTTTAGTTTTATTTTGGGTATTCTATTACCCCACACAGATGTTATATCATTCAGATCATGTTCAGTATTGAACCTTATGGCCTTTCAATTCATGTTTCCACATTATAAAGTATTTTATGCAGTATACAGGTACAGATATTAGTCATAGGTTATCTTGTGATCCTTTGGGGTCATGAGCACCGTGTAGCATTCTGGGTACCAGATTTGGGGTGTTACAATAGGGCGCTAATAACCATTATATCTGATTGAGTTATGGAAATTTCTTCACAGTTTTGGCTGTCTTTTTAGAGGGGTTTAGGTACCCAAGTGACCTGAGTACTGCCTTATACCCCCAGACTGATGGGCTAGCTGAGTGCACCATTCATATTCTTGAGGATGTGTTGAGGGACTATTCCATTGACTTCAAAGTTAGTTGAGTAGATCATTTTCCATTTATAGATTTCACCTATAATAAAAGATACCATGCTAGTATTCAGATAGCTCCTTTTGAAGCACTTTATGGGAGGAGATGTAGATCACCAATTGGGTGGTATAAAGTGGGTAAAACCCAATTATTTGGGCCTGATCTTATTTATCAGGCAATAGAGAAGGTGAATATAATTAGAGAGCAACTTAAGAAAACTTAGAGTAGTTAGAAATCCTATGCCGATATTAGAAAAAGGGAGTTGGAATTTGAGGTTGGTGATTGGGTGTTTCTCAAAGTCTCCCCTATGAAGGGAGTCATATGTTTCAGAAGAAAAAGAAAGCTTAGTCCTCATTATATAGGACCGTATCAGATTTTCCAAAGGATCGGTGGGGTTGCCTAGGAGTTAGATTTTCCCGCAAGCCTGGTTTCTGTTTATCCTACATTACATGTGTCCATGTTGAAGAAGTAAATTAGAGATCATTCCTTAGTGTTGCCTATAGAGGAGATCAATGTGAAAGATTATTTATCGTATGAAGAAGAACCCATTTCCATTTAGGATTGCCAAGTTTCAAAGTTGAAGGGCAAGGAAAAAGCTTCGGTTAAGGTGATATGGAGGAATCAGAAAGCCTAGGAAACTACTTGGGAGTCATAAGATGATATCTTTGATAGGTACCTGACTCTTTTCGAAGAAATAGATGTGATATAGATGGTACAAATCCAATACTACTCTTTTTCTTCCATTTACTTCTTGAAATCATGCTTTTTATGTCTTAGGTCATCATTTGGGGATGAATAATCTGAATGGGAATAATGTAACAACCCGCATTTTGGGCTAGAATATAAACCGTCACTCCTATGCATAATAGTTCCAAAGGCCAATAAATCCTATGCAAATTTAGAGTGTTAATTAATTATGTAGTGTGGGAATCTAGTTTAGCATGAATTGAGATCATAGAGGTCCCTTAACTCAAAGATGAGTTCAAAGCTTTCCTATCAATTGAGTTTTAGTGAGCATCTAAACTTGGGTCAAATTCCAGTGACCATAACATTTTATATATGAAGACTTAGGGAGCATACTATATGTCAAATGAAAGGTTCTTAAGTCCTATTTCCAACACCACCAGTTATGCCTTAATCCAATATCAGGGTAATAAGTTATGTCCATTTTACTGAGAGGTATTAGTCTACCGAGGTGCGACGGTCAGACTGACGGACCGTCAAGCTAGTGATGGCCCATCAAGTTTCCCATGAAGACTTAAGTATTAAGCTTATTTTATGGCCAAGAACTAATGGTTGGAGTGATGTTCTATCACCATATTGACAGTCCATCAACCAAACCGTTAGTTGAGGCCGAATTGCGTAAAAAGTGCATTTTTAACGGGATATTTTTGTACTTTTCCTTCCTAGAAACTTCTCACACGAATTAAATTATATTCTAAATGTTATTAGTCAATCATTATCAGTTATACAACACCAAAATCCTCTTTTCACTCCCAAAAATAATATCAAACTAGGGTTTTCTCCAAGAACAAGAAATCAAGAAAATTACTCCTTAAGTCCAAGATTTCCAAGGAACAAATAAAGATTTGAGTTCTACTCTTTAAACCTTGTAATCTAAGGTACGTGGGATTTTCTTAAACTATATGGACATGGTGAAAAATGTTTTTAATAACAATTGAATGTTGAGAAATCATGAGTTCATGAAGGGTTTTAAATTTTATTAAACATCATGCATTTTGAATTCTTTCAATGATACAATGTTTTGGTCTTGAGGCCTTTCCCCAAAATTTGATTTGTATTCATATACAAGTATGTATGTAATTGAATTGAAATCATGGAAATATAGAATCCCTCTCTTTCTATGAATCCCCATTGTTTTCATATGGTGTAGATTATTTCAAATTCATATTAAAAAGTATGATACAAGTGTGTTTAATGTTGTTTGAGACTTGTCTTTTGTTATGAACTGAACAGAGGGAGTTTGTTTCTTGTTTATATAAAGGAGAAGTGATGATTTTAAAGAGTTGCATAGTTTGTCACAAAATACTTGACCACCACATGTTTGATGAAATGATGAAAAGAGAGAACCTCTGCAGTTTGAAATGTGTTTTGAAAATAAGAACACTCTTGCATTGTTTGATTGATTTTGTGATCTAAACATTGTTTTGCTTGAAAGAAGTTGTTACTTGATAATGTATGGCTGAGAAATATGACTTGTAAGTCTTGGTATGGTTATACCAAATCAGATAATGCCATAGTGACTCAGAACAGAACATAAGTCAGATCTCATTCAGATTTTCAGATTTTGAATTCAGAATGATGCATGTTTAGAACAGGTTAAAAATGGGAACCAAGAGAATTAGGTGGTTACCCTAAGTAGGCATGAATTATATGATTCATGCCTGAAGCCGTGTTCTGCCGATATGGGTTTATTATATACCCAACAAGAGATTATACGTTGGCCTAGTGCCCTGTGGCATATCAGATTCAGATACTCCAACCCTTGTGGCAAACTTAGGTTGGGGTCTTAGCCACCGAGTTAAGTGTAACACCCCAGAAAACGGGTCCCGGAGCGTCACACGGTGCTTGAGGGTACGAGTAGCCCCAAGCTAACCCTTTGAGCCATTTTCATTTAGTTCAACATAAATCAATGGGTTTCCATAAATAACCCTCAAATATTAACAGAGTAATCATCATCCAAGAATATAAGAATTTAAGAAAGATAATAAAATACGACTTATTAGTCAACTCCCAACATCTATACTAGTCTGACAAACCTCTAAGAAAATCAATAAAACCAGCGAGTCATTGAGACATGCCCCAACTGACTGATACTCAGCTATCAAATGTAAACAATTTCGTGAAACCAACATCAGACATCATGTCCTCGAAACATGAGGACTCACCACAACAGAGGATGTAGAACCGCGTGCCTGAAGAATCACTGTCAGACCTGAAACTGAGCACCTGAACCTACATTTTGAGAAAATGCAGCCCACATCCGATAGTGTGGGTCAATACCATGGAAAGGAGCTGAGTATATGGGGGTGTATGTAGTTGTATAAACATCATCATCATAAATATTTATAAGAAATATGCAAGATGTATGAAAGACTCACATAGCCTGAAGAAAATCATCATAATCATGAGAGGATGAAATAAGTACAATAACACATGTGAGTCATCACATAATTTGTCAATCACTTTCAGTTAATCAAGAATATCAATTCTCATAATGTAGATATCATTTAAATCTTTTGAAAGAATAACTTTCATAATTCCACTTTCAAATCACTTCACCATTCACCATAGACACAAGGAAACATATACACACTGGGAGATCCTATAACCGACATAAACTATGTGAGCTACATGGAGTCCAACGTATAACCCATGTTGGGGAGAGCCGTCTTATCCTTGCCATTGGAGTAGGACTATCGATATCAAATCCATACAAACTAATGATCACTATATAAATCAGCCTCGGGCTCACTCCTATGGGGGCACGTAGTTCTAGGGAAGTAAGGTCGCTTTATACCTCCCACTCGGTGCTAAAGATTTTTCCCAGACTTAGCTCAGATCATTTCAAAGACAATCCACAATAAAAATTTTTTAGTAATATATAAATATACATCGGGAGCCATCATGCTTCCTATCTATCAAAATCAACCATGTTGTGGATTTCTTTTACATTCAAGTTCAAAACAACTACATTAAGACCAAAAGGTCAAATCATTCAAAGTATCTCAAATATTCAACATCAACGTGCTTATAACACACACTTTCTCAAAAAACACAATTTCCAATGGGGATTCACGACCCAAATATCAAAATCATGATAAATATCATTCAGGATTCATGCTTTATATCTCCACACATGTAAATTAATCTTTCAAAATCATATACATCAAGATTTCATAATAATCATCATAAGATATGGGTTCATACTTCAAATTCATAAAAATCAAATAAAAATCATGCCTTTGTAAAGAAAATTACTTTTGGGAACAAGAACAAAAGAGAGTTCTTATTGAAAATCCCCACATACCTTGAATGATGAACTTTAGACCGATACTCATTTTTGAGATGTTAATCGTGCCTTTGAATGATTGTTCTTGGAGTTCTTGAACTAGGAACTTGGAATCTTGAATAAATTTTTAGAATTAATGGTGAACTTTGGAGGTTCTTGAAGTTCTTGAACTAGGAACTTGGAATCTTGAATAAATTTTTAGAATTTATGGTGAACTTTGGAGGTTCTTGAAGTTGGATGTAGGAGCTTAGGATTTTCTTTTTGAGGGAATTTGATGAAATATAACATATAATGCTTTTAATAGTCTTTAATATAAGGTTTGGATGGATTTTGGGTGAGGGGGAATGATCAAAACGCCCCTAAGAATCAAATAATTCTCGAATCTGTCCTTTGGTGGACTGTTTTGCTAGTCTGAAGTAGATCAACCATAATGTTTTACTCCGATATCCAAATTTGATGAAACCAATTTCATTAGAAAGAGGATTCTCATATCTTTTCGTTGATATATAATATCTCATCCAGATCATTGTGTACGAGGAGTTATGATCATTTAAATTTGGAGAAAAAATATGCCAGGCCTCAGTATTTTTTCCTGCACATTTTACTGTTCACTACTATTCATGGTTCGATCAGAATGTTCGTAACTCGTCGCTCGGGTGTCCGTTTTGGATGATCCACATATTGTTGGAAACCTTATTCGATACTCTACGTAATGATGTGTCATAATCTAAGATATTTTGAATGAAAAATTTATAATTCTTTCTAGAAGATAGAACCCAACACGTTTATGCACAATTTTTCAACGAAATTTTTTTTGAGGTATTACATCATCCGCCCCTTGGAAACATTCATCCTCAAATAATGCTAGACATGCCAAGATTAGATTAGGAATAGAGCATACAACTAAAACCATTCATTAGACTCATTACCACATCGTTTCTCACTCTGAATGCAACATAGAATGCATTAATTCAAGAAACTACAGCTGAACACATAATAAATGACAGCTGAACTGCTGCAACTTTTATCAAAAGTGCATGATTTAGGAAAGAACAGTACCTTCGTCTTGATCTGAGTTGGCAGAAAATAGGTGCGGGTACTTGGATAGCATATCCGCCTCAGCTTCCCAAGTTGCACCCTCAACAGATTGGTTTCACCACAACACCTTAACCAAGGGAACTTCTTTGTTCCTTAGTCTTCGGACACTGAAATCAGGAATCTCAATAGAAATCTCATCAAAAGAAAGATTTTCTTGAATGTCAGCACTCACAGAGGAATCCACAGCCACAACATCGCTAATATGCTTTCTAAGCATAGAGACATGGAATATTGGATGAACAGAGGACAACCCGGAAGGTAACTCGACCTCATAAACTACCTTACCAACACGACAAAGAATTTTTTAAGGGCCAACATAACAAGGACTAAGCTTCTATCTCTTTCCGAATCTCTTCACCCCCCTCATGGGTGAAATTTTGAAATACACTAAGTCACCAACTTCAAACTCAAGGTCTCTCCTTCTGACATCCGTATATGACTTCTGATGAATCTGTGCAGTTTTTAACCTTTCCCTAATCAACTTAACTTTTTCATAGCCTCAAATACCGAATTAGGACCACTCACAACCGCTTCACCCACCTCGAACGAACCTGTGGGTGATCTACACTTTCTCCCATATAAGGCTTCAAACGGAGCCATACCAATACTAGAGTGGAAACTGTTATTGTAAGAAAACTCTATCAACGGTAAGTGATCATCCCAACTTTCCTTAAAGTCAAATGTACAAGCTCTCAATATATCCTTTAAGGTCTGGATGGTCCACTCAGCCTGACCATCGGTCTGCGAATGAAAAGCAAAACTCAAAAGCACTTGGGTACTAGGACCCTTCTAAAAAGCTTTCCAAAATTACGAAGTGAACTGAGTACCCCTATTCGAAATGATAGACAAGGAAAATCTATGCAGTCTGACTAGCTCTTGAATATACAATCTAGAGTAATCCTCAGTAGTATATGAAGTATGAACAGGCAAGAAATGAGCAGACTCAGTCAACCTATCAACCACAACCCAAATGGAATCATGATGGTGTTGGGAAGGAGGTAAACCAATCACGAAGTCCATAGTTATCTCTTCCCACTTCCAGGTGGGAATACTAAACTCTTACATCATACCACCAGGTCTTTGGTGTTCAGCCTTGACCTTTTAGCATGTTGCACACTTAGCTACAAACGCTACTATATCTTTCTTCATGCCACTCCACTAATAGATTTTCCGCAAGTCTCGGTACATCTTGGTGGCACCAGGATGAATAAAATATCATGCACCATGCGCATCAGCCATAATCCTCTATCTCAGATCATCAATATTCAGGACACACAATCTACCCTGCAATCTCAACACACCATCTCCTCCTTGGGAGAAAACCTCTACTTTTTGGTCCTTGACTGACTCCTTCAGTCCGACCAAACTAGCATCTAAGTATTGCTTTTCCTTCATTCCAAAACCAAGAAGGATTCGGAACTACACTGAACCCCTATACTACCTTCAGCAGAGTCAAACAACCTAACACCCAATCTAGCCAAACGATGTACATCACGAGCCAACTCTTTCTTACCTTCTACCACATGCGAAACACTACCCATGGACACTCTACTTAGGGCATCCTCCACAACATTGGCCTTGCCCGGATTGTACAGGACACTCATATCATAGTCCTTTAACAATTCTAAACATCGCCTCTGCCTAAGATTTAATTCTCTCTGGGTAAACACATGCTGCAGACTCTTATAATCAGTGAAAACATCAACATGGACACTATACAAATAGTGTCTCCAGATTTTCAAAGCAAACACAACAGTAGCCAACTCAAGGTCATGGGTGGGGTAATTTTTCTCATGGGGTTTCAACTGTCTAGAAGCATAAGCTATCACCTTACCTTCTGCATCAATACGTAACCTAACCCAACTCTCGAAGCATCGCAGTACACCATAAAACCATCAACACCATCGACAAAGTCAAAATAAGGGCTAAAGTGAGTTGCGTCTTCGACTCCTAAAAACTCTTCTCATAAGATTTGGACCATAAGAACTTCACTTTTTTTGGGTCAACCGAGTCATAAGAGATGCTATAGAGGAGAAACCCTCAACAAAATGGCGATAATAGCCAGCTAAACCCAAGAAACTTTGGGTATCATTCAGAGAAATAGGTCTAGGCTTATTTCTAAAAGAGGAGAGCACGGATCAATAACAGAGAGAGACACTATAAGCACGATAGACTTCTAAAAGAAAGAATCACACTTTTTCCTAAAACATATTATAGCTTCTTGCTCATAGATGTGGCGCGCTACACACCGATGATCAAGACTCTACTTAACGCGGCTTGTCAGACTCCCTAGGACACCTTAAAATCTTAAGCTCTGATACCAAGTTTGTAACGCCCTGGAAAATGGGTCCTGGAGCGTCACACGGTGCTTGAGGCTATGAGTAGCCCCAAGCTAACCCATTGAGCCATTTTCATTCAGTTCAACAAAATCAATGGGGTTTCCATAAATAACCCTCAAATATCAATAGAGTAATCATCATCCAAGAATAAAAGAATTTTAGAAAGATAAAAAAAATATGACTTATTAGTCAACTCCCAACATCTATACTAGTCTGACAAGCCTCTAAGAAAATCAATAAAACCAGCGAGCCATTGAGTCATGCCCCAACTAACTTATACTCAGTTATCAAATGAAAACAATTCTGTGAAACCAATATTAGACATCACGTCCTCGGAACATGAGGACTCACCATAAAAGAGGATGTAGAATAGCATGCCCAAAGAATCACTGCCGAACCTGGAACTGAGCACCGAACCTATATTCTGAGAAAATATAGCTCACATCCGAAGATGTGGGTCAGCACCATGGAAAGGAACTGAGTGTATGGGGGTGTATGCAGTTGTATAAACATCATCATCATAAATATTTATAAGAAATATGCAGGATGTACGAAAGACTCACATAGCCCGAAGAAAATCATCATAATCATGAGAGGATGAAATAAGTACAATAACGCATATGAGTCATCACATAATTTGTCAATCACTTTCAATTTATAAAGAATATTAATTCTCATAATGTAAATATCATTTAAATCTTTTGAAAGAATAACTTTCACAATTCCAATTTCAAATCACTTCACCATTCACCATAGACACAAGGAAACACACACACACTGGGAGATCCTATAACCGACATAAACCATATAAGCTATATGGAGTCCAACGTATAACCCACGTTGGGGAGAGTCATCCTATCCTTGCCATCGGAGTAGGACTATCGCTAGCAAATCCACAAAAACTAGTGATCACTATATAAATCAGCCTCAGGCTCACTTCTACGGGGGCACGTAGTTCTAGGGAAGTAAGGTCGCTTTATACCTCTCACTCAGTGCTAAAGATTTTTCCTGAACTTAGCTCAGATCATTTCAAAGACAATCCACAACAAAACAATTTCAGTAATATATAAATATACATCGGGATCCATCATGCTTCACATCTATCAAAATCAACCGCGTTGTGGATTTCTTTCACATTCAAGTTCAAAACAACTACATTAAGACCAAAAGGTCAAATCATTCAAAGTATCTCAAATATTCAACATCAATGTGCTTATAACACACACTTTCTCAAAAAACACAATTTCCAATGGGGATTCACGACCCAAATATCAAAATCATGATAAATATCATTCAGGATTCATGCTTTATATCTCCACACATGTAAATTAATCTTTCAAAATCATAAACATCAAGATTTCATAATAATCATCATAAGATATGGGTTCATGCTTCAAATTCATAAAAATCAAATAAAAATCATGCCTTTGTAAAGAAAATTACTTTTGGGCACAAGAACGAAAGAGAGTTCTTGTTGAAAAACCCCACATACCTTGAATGATGAACTTTAGATCGATACTCATTTTTGAGATGTTAATCGTGCCTTTGAATGATGGTTCTTGGAGTTCTTGAACTAGGAACTTGGAATCTTGAATAAATTTTCAGAATTAATGGTGAACTTTGGAGGTTCTTGAAGTTCTTGAACTAGAAACTTGGAATCTTGAATAAATTTGAAGAATTTATGGTGAACTTTGGAGGTTCTTGAAGTTGGATGTAGGAGCTTAGGATTTTCGTTTTGAGGGAATTTGATAAAATATAACATATAATGCTTTTAATAGTCTTTAATATAAGGTTTGGATGGATTTTGGGTGAGGGGGAATGATCAAAACACCCCTAAGAATCAAATAATTCTCGAATCTGTCCTTTGGTGGATTGTTTTGATAGTTTGAAGTAGATCAACCATAACGTTTTACTCCGATATCCAAATTGGATGAAACCAATTTCATTAGAAAGAGGACTCTCATATCTTTCCGTTGATATATAGTATCTCACCCAGATCATTGTGTACGAGGAGTTATGATCATTTGAAGTTAGAGAAAAAATACGCCAGGCCACAGTACTTTTTCCTGCACATTTTACTGTTCACTACTATTCATGGTTCGATCAGAATGTTCATAACTCGTCGCTCGGGTGTCCGTTTTGGATGATCCACATATAGTTGGAAAGCTTATTTGATAATCTACGCAATGATGGGTCATAATCTAAGACATTCTTCACGGAAAATTTATAATTCATTCTAGAAGATAGAATCCAACGCGTTTATGCACAAATTTTCAACAAAAAATTTCTCGGGGTATTACATTAAGGGTAGATCCCATATATCCCATGAGATACTTTAAGATATGTAGGGTGTACCACCTAGCTCAGAAATAAAATAAAATAAAAGGGATTGCACTCACAAAATTCTTTAAGATCATATGAAACTGACTATGTCTTTTAAAATTATTTCATATATCAGGTTTTGGTGAAATGCTCTCACTTATGTTATTTATTAAAGTACACTATTTTATATTGCTCTGTGTACCAGTACATATGTAATTTTAGTCTTCACCTAATCTTCATATATCACTCTGTTGCTTACCATGATTAAAAGTTGATATGAATTAAAAATTTAAGCCCTGTGCGTTAAAAATAAAAGCATGAATTAATAACATTAGAGTCCGGTATTATAAGTAAACAAGATTGAAAGTACAACCTCATGCATTGAAAGTGGGCACAGGTTAAAAGTATAACTCATGCGTTAAAATTATATATGCATGATATTAATTTGTTCATACTTGAGGGGCGAAGTAAGCCGTAATATATTTGTTCATCCATGAATGGTGTAAGTAGATTAAAATTGTAAATAAAGTTTTGAAAATATGACCCTTTTAGCTCTAGACTACTACAACAACAACAAACCCAGTGTATTCCCACACAGTGGGATCTGGAGAGGGTAAAATGTACACAGTCCATACCACAACCTCCGGAGAGGTAGCAAGACTTTTTCCGATAGCTACATTCATAATACATACAAGAATCCCAACCTCGAGTCAGAGCCTTTATATCTGAATTTCGTTTTTGTTTAGTTTTTTTCTGTATATGTATTTGTAATATTTTAAAATAATAATAGTATGCTAGGGTTACCTTTTAGTACAGAAAGTTAATTACTTGTCCTATTTTTTTTCGATTAGTAATTCTATAGACAATGGGTAAATTTCTTTACGTAGCAAAATTACTTACTCAGTAAAACTCATTAGTCAAAGCTTTTTAAAGTGGATCTTGAATTACACATATTGTTTAGTAGTTCTAGCTAATGTTGGGTCGATATGTCCGAGTGGTTAAGGATACATCCTTGAAATCTGTTGGGCTTCGCCCGTGCAGGTTCGCACCCAACTGTTGATACTTTTGCAAATTCATTTTGAGTTGATTTTCTCCATTACTACCTGTTGTTTTTATCTTGAGTCGGGTGGCTATTGAAAATAGCCTCTCTAACTCTGAGTTAGCGGTAAGATATCGGACAACCTACTATCATCAGACTACACTAAGTATGTTTTTGTGTTGGCTTTTTCTTTGATCATGTTCTATCTGTCATGAACTGAACTGGTCTTATATAGGGACGTGGGTTCATTGAAAAGTCCCATGGTGTATAGTGTAAATGTAAAGTATGATTTCTTGGAGTTCTCACACTTCATTTCCATCATAATTTCGCTTCGAGTTGAAACAAATGCAATACTCTTTTACTTAGGAGCCTTGACATTAGGATTGTTACAATATAATATTTCACTTAGTGACTGACAACAAAGAATGTGTAGCGTGGGATTATCCAAATAAAGGAAATATCATAAGACAAAATATTAACATAATATACTATAGGTATTCACTTGCAGAACGAAGCTTTTCAGTTACATTGTTAAGTAGGCTAGAAAGATAAAAATACTAGATTATATTGTTCGTGATCATACAGGTGGTCCGACGCTCTACCTTCATTTTGTATGGAACAATCATAAACACATTCTTGATTATAGATGATCCACTATCAGAAATTCAATGCATAATCGTGGCATTCAATGTGTATTCCTAAATATTGAATAATCTCATTTCCAAGAAAAGTAACAAAAATCCATCCCATTTGTCATGACCCGAGCCGAGCCCCTGACCGCAACGGGCATCTCGAACCAAGAAGTCCGGAGAGATCCCTTAGCATACTATCATAAGCATAATCAATACATAAATCAAAGTGCAGAAGCTATAATGAAATTTAATTAAAAATTATAATACAAACTATGTCAACAAAATATGACAATACAATATCCAAATTCCATCTATGAAGCCTTTACAGAATACTAAATGTCTAACCCGGGACAAGTCCCTCGACAGACCATAAACTATATTAGATAAACATATAAATAATATATCTTCTGAAAGATGGATGGCTCACTAACTCTGTCATTATCCTAAATGTTCTACCGATGTGATACACCACGAGATTGAGCCCCAGAACCTGTACTATGAATGGTTCAATACTCAAAAGTACTGGTATGTAGAACAATCCAAAAATATAAAGTATATTTTATATAACATAAGTGAGAGCATTCCATAAAGACAAGTCCGCATAAAAAAATTAAAAAATACATAGGCATAATTTGATGAGCTTCAACTATTCTTGTAAAACACTAACTCAACTCGTCGTATTACTTCTGAGCTAGATGAAACACCTTACATTTCTAGTACCCACGGGCTATATGTGTCCAACATTAACTCGTCGGCCAAGCCCCCTAATCCAAGTTTGCCGTAAAGATTGGGGTCCTACATACTATTCTAGTATACCAGTGTTCGTAGGGAAGTATACATTAGTTGTTGCTAATCATGTCTCCTAAATCGACAAAACTCATTTTCCAGCAATGAGCCCTTACACTCAAATGTCTTCTTTGGGTAATAATCTAACTCTCTTTAAGACTATTTTAGTCCTTTAAAACTATGATTCATGCTTATAAAAGTTCACTTTTCATTCTTTTAAGGGCATATCTAGGGTATCGTCATAGCCAAACTCGCAAGTTATTCATATCATACCATATTTGATCCATAGCCCTTTTTATTCAACATCATTCAAATTACCACCAAAATATTTATCAAATCAAATGTGAGTTCTTAATTTCAAAATCATATGAAACTTATGCAAACACACTCTCTTTTCAAGACTGTAACACATTGGGTCAATTCTTTCATTAATCACATGCAGTTTCTTCATTAGGAAACCATAGCATTTAGAATAGAAATTGCCTCTATGAAAACATTTAAAACAATCATGTATAATAATCAAGAGGCATTTAAAACCCAAGAATTATCATCAATCGTAAAAAATTCCCAACATTAGACACACATAAATCTCATCATCAAAAAGGGGACTTATACTTCATGCTCTCAAACCAAATTCACAATTCATAACATGTTAAGACCATAATTTCATCATGGGTAAAGGGAATTTCACAAATTTTACTTATAAAATACTTTTGAAACTCATATCAAATATGCACATATTTACAACTCAAGTTTATGGAAAAACCCTATGATAAATGCACTATTTCATCAAAATTGGTTCATGATATGCATGCTCTTCAAATAATTTTCAAAACCCTTTTCATATACATATATATCTATTTTTAAAACTTGTTAAAAACATAAAAATTTATGCCCATGAGATTTAGGAAAGTCCTACATACCTTTTTGATTAACAAAAATTCAAAATAACTTGAGATCTAGTCTTGGAAGTATGAGCCTTGGAGAAACCCTAATCTTTCTCTCTATTGGAGAGGATTATAAGTGTTTAAAATTGATTATTAATGGCTAATAAAGCTTATTGGATGATTTAAGTTGTATGAGAGGATTTTGGAGTGAGGAAAAGACAAAAATACCCTTAAAGAAACCAACAAAAATGCAGGAATTTCCTCAACTGATGACTAGGTTGACAAGTTATTAACTTGGTGATGTCCCATCACCCTAGTCATAAATTCTTGATGGAATTTTCTCTTTTCTAGTTAAGTTTGACGTCTAGGGTTGATGGCTAATCATGTAGTTGATGGCTCATCAACTCAGTCGTCACATAGTTGAAACTCGTCAAATTAGCCATCACTTTCTGACAGTCAGACACTCTAAAGTAAAATGAGCATAACTTTCTACTCCGACATCGGATTAAGGGATACTAATTGCGTTGAAAATAAGACTCGAATATCTTTCATTTGATATATATTAGTCCATGTAAATCCATCCATATTAGGAGTAATAGTCATTAGAAGTTTACCCACATTGAAACATTTACTAAAGCTTAATCGATAGAAAAGTTCTCAACCCATCTTTGAGTTAGAAAATTTTTATGATCTCACTCGACCTCTAAAGTTGTTAAAACACTATATATTTGATCATCACACTTATATTGAAATAGAATTAATGGGTTAGGGTCTATACATGTAGAAATAATGATTTCAATTCTAGCCCAATATGGGGTGTTACACAGTCCTTTAAAAAAAAATGAGTAAACTGATTCCCATGATTAGTTTTCAGCTACCAACAAATGATAGCTACAAATTAATCATGTCTTAGGATTTTTTAAATCATATCATCCGTGAAGTCAATGCCGACTAAGTTCATAAAATTGCATAAGTGTTAGAGTTTGTGACCCAAATTTTGTTGATTCGACCTTGAAAAGTTTGCGGTACGACCCATGTACGCACGTATTATATAAGTTCATTTAGTGGGTCATTTTGGATATAAAACATAACATTGAGACTTTCATCTCCTTATTGTACTCCTCTCCATTATAGTAAAAATCTTTCTCCTCTGCCCGTGGTTTTTCCTGCATGGGTTTTTATGTAAATCTATGTGTCTTCTTCTTGTTTTTCTTTGCTTTGTGTTATTGCTTATTCTGTCCGATCATAACAATTGGTATTAAAGAGATTTTTTTCTTGGGGATGGCAACCATGAAGTATGATATTCTGTTATTAGACTGCAATACCAGATTTTCGTTATGGTAGGTTAAGATAAGGGTTGTGCTCACATATATGGATTTGGACTATGCTCTATTAGGGTTTTATAAGATGCCCTCATCATGGACAGAAGAGGATAACCAGTGTAAGGATCAAAAGACTCTATCTCAGATCCACATTTATCTATCCAATCAAATTCTACAGAATGTTTTGAAGGAGACCACTGTTGTTGCGTTGTGGTTGAAACTGGAATTGTTATGTATGATGAAGAGCCTAACTAGTAATTTGAATCTCAAACAATGACTTTATTCCTATTGCATGTCTGAGGGTGCGTCTTTGGAGGATCGTCCATCTGTCTTTAAAGAAATCATCTCTGATTTAGAGACTTTGGAGGTTAAGTATGATAAGAAAGATCTAGGGTTGATTTTGTTCTGTTCATTGCCTGCATCATACTTGAACTTTAGGGATACGATTTTATATAGTCGTGATACTCTAACCCTAGATGAATTCTATGATGTGTTGTTCTCTAAGGAAAAGATGAAGCATCTTGTGAATGGGTTTGTGACTCAAGGATATGGTCTCATTGTTCAAGGAAGGACTTATGATAGGAACTCTAGAGGTGATGATAGGAATATGTCAAAATCTAGAAACAGAAACAAAACTTGTAATTACTACAAGAAGAAGGGTCATATCAAATCTGAGTGTTATAAGTTATAGAATAGAAATAAAAGGGAAGCTAAAAACCAGAAAGGAAAACAACTAGAGAAGTCTGGTGAATCTAGTTTTATTGAAGATAGCGATAGTGATGGAGAACTCTTGGTAGTTTCTGATGGTAACTCTAAACTCTGTGAGGATTAGATTCTTGATTCAGCTTGCATATTTTATATGTATCACAATCGGGATTAGTTAACAACATATGAAATGGTCTCTAAAGGTGTTGTGTTAATGGGAAATAACATACCTTGTAAGATAGCTAGTATTGCAACAATCAGAATCAAAATGTTTGATGGTATTGTGAGGATACTTGGTGATGTACGGTATGTCCCAGACCAGAATAAAAATCTTATTTCCTTGAGTACCCTTGATTCGAATAGATATAAGTACACTGGTGAAGGTAGAGTCCTGAAGGTTAGTAAAGGTTTTCTTATTGTGAGAAAGGGACAGAGAAATACTACTAATTTATACGTCTTATAAGGCTCTATGGTTACAGGTGATACATTTATTTCTACTTTCTCTCTATTAGATAGTGAGTTTCTAAACTTTAGCATATGTATTTGGGACATATGAGAGAAAATAGGATGGCTGAACTAAGTAGGAGAGGACTTCTTGATGGTCAGAGTATTACCAAATTGGAGTTCTATGAGCATTTTATTTCTGGGAAGAAGAAGGAGTTCTGTGAGCACTGCATTTCTGAGAAATAGAAGAGAGTCAGATTCACCAAAGGCATCCACTCAACTAAAGGCATACTTGATTACATTCATTCTGATCTCTCGGGTCCTTCTAGAGGGTGTGCTAATTACATGTTGTCTATTATTGATGATTATTCCAAAAAAGTTAGGGTGTTCTTCCTGAAGTAAAAGAATGATGTGTTGCCCATTTTCAAGGAGTGGAAGACTATTATTGAAAAGCAAACAGGGAAGCAGGTAAAATGCCTTTGGACTGATAGGCCTCGGAGAGATATTAGACCTTTCTAGAAGTATAGTAAAGCTGAATTGGTTGCTTATGCATTGAATGTAGTAGAAGGTATTGATTATGGTAAAGAACATTCTCCTTACTCAGAGAGGGGTAGTTGTGATGATTCTGGCCGATGGATGATTTCTATACAGGAGGAGATAGAATCACTTCATAAGAATGGCACATAGGATTTTGTGAGGTTTCCTAAAGATAAGAAAGTTATCCATTACAAGTGGGTATTTAAATATAAAGAAAGAACATCGGGAGTTAAAGATGTTAGGTACAAAGAAAGAGTAGTTTCTAAAGGTTATAGTCAAGTTCCAAGTGTTGACTTCACAGATGTGTTTTCTCCAGTTGTAAAGCATAATTTGATTTGATCCTTGCTTGGTATTATGGCTATGCACAATCTTAAGCTTGAGCAGCTAGATGTCAAAACTGCATTCTTACGTGGAGAACTTGAGGAGGACATCTATATGCAACCACCAGAGATTTTTGTAGTCTCATTAAAGGAGGACTATGTATGCTTGCTGAAAAACTCCTTTTGTAATACCCCAAAAATTCTTAAGCTTAACTCAGCCCTTAGAGCTTGATAAGGGGGTCCCATACTTAGAAAATTTCAGCCAAGTATTTACATTTAGATTTATTTTAGCCTGTATAATTGGTGATCTTATTTCATGTTCCTTATGGCCATTAAATGTCAATCTTTAAGTTCCTTTATGATAAGGAATGTTAGCAGGTGTTCTAGGATGAGTTTCAAATTTTTCAAACACCGTTTGAAGCATGTTTTGGAGTCCAAAACAGTGTATCAATGTGAACTTGATGCACCGCGTTGCTCACTGGATCGATAAATATTTTTCCTTGGCTCCCAGTGTCAAATTCCAGTGAGCTGACGTGGACATGGCATGATGCATCGGCCATTGTGTTGACCCCATCGATGCGGCACATCAATCTGTGCGTCACTAAGTCAGTTTTCAATCATTAAGATTCCGCGTCCTTAGGGGTATTTGGTTCTTTTCCCATAAATTTTCAGCCCCAAAAAAATAAAATTCAGCCCTCTTTAGGCAAATCATACTTATTCTCTCTCAAATTACTCAAGAACAAGACCTAGGGTTTTCAATTCAAGATTCAAATCCCAACCATTTCACCATAAATCTTCCAGAATTCAAGTATCCAGGTATGTGAAGTGTTCATCCAAGGATTCCTTCCACCCTTGGAGCCCAAGAAACTCTTTTAAACATCAAGTAATTTGATTTTATGACTTCCTTGAATGGATTTAAGTATATTTATCATTTTAATGATAATTGAGTTTCTAATTCATGGTCTATTACAACCTTCATATGGAATTGATTATAATGTATGTAGTATTATGTGAATTCAAGTTTGAGCCCTTGAATGTGTGGATTTTGGAAATTTATGTTATGATGTCTACATGTTGTTGTGTATCATGGGTATAGATCATGTCCCCCAATGTGTTTGATAAATTGCTTATATGAATTGACTAATGAGAGCAAGACATGTATGATGTGATTTTATTCATGCATGAGTGCATATATATCAAGTGTTTTACAAAATGTCTAATTAAATGCATTGTTAGCAAGCAAATATTATTATGCCTCTAATGTAAGACCATGTTTACTTTTTATGCCATCGAGTCCTGGGGATATTTAATACCCAAAAACCTAGTTGTTGATTTAGACCTACAGTAGTTATAGAACAGTCTCAGTAGTGTCATGAATAGTAGTACTCAGTAATCAGTCACAATCTCTGTTCAGTAGTCAGTTCAGACCTTAGTAACCTCATTAGTATTCTGTCAGTCAACGGAATCTAGTGAACTCTGCTCAGTCAGACGGTACGATCAGTAATATTTTAATCAAGTCTAGTGTAGTCTAAGAATTAGTTTAGTGTCTATTTAGTTGGGAGTAGGATTTAGCACCGAACAAGAGCAGGGATGGCGGATTTTTCGTCAGATAGGTAGAGTTATTAGTAGCAAATCCTTGAACTCCAGAACTACGTAGCCAGTGCAAGATGAGAAGCCACCCTTCAGACTAGGCTTGACTACCTCCCAGGGGTCACCCGTCAGATTAGGCTTGGCTCTACCCAGGTGTCACCCGTTAGTTAGGCTTGGAATCCTGGTCTTTTCAGTGTTAGTACCTGTGACATGATATTAGCACCCTTCTAACTGGGGTCATAGGTTAGACCCCATCAATTCAAATTTAGGGCATGTCGGTTAGATAATTACCTCTCACAGTTTCAGTTTCAATCTCAGTATAGAACTCAGTTCATTTCTACAGAATAAGGACTGTTAGATACAATTACCCAGCTCAGTTTAAGAACTTAGATCAGTTCTACAGATTTATGACTGTCAGATACAGTCTCTCAGATTAGTATAGAACCCAGATTAGTTTTGCAGAACTATGACTGCCAGATACAGTCACTCAGTTATTAGTTATGTAGTATTAGTAAAGTAATTAGTGTTAATATGATCTCAGTTACAGTTTATGTAATCATGCATGTTTCCCCCCATTCAGTTATGTTTATGTTACTCAATCAGTTATTGTTCATGCATATGAACCCATAAATATCAGCCTACCTCACTTAGCATACCAGTATATTAAAAGTGCTGACGCATACCTTTCTTCCTTTCGTTTAAAGAATATGCCTCCTAAGAAGAATGTTAGAAGAACGGAAAATAAGCCCGCCCCTCAGCCCTCCCAGGTAGATCCTCTGGACAAGAATGTCTCCTATGCAGAATTTAGGGATGCATTTACTACCTTAGCTAATTCAGTGGATACCCAAAATGAATGCCTAGCTACCGTTCTGGACAACCCAATGGCCAATACTGCAACGGCTAGAATTTAGGACTTTACCCAAATGAACCCTCCATCTTTTACTAGGTCAAAATCAAATAAATACCCATAGGAGTTCTTTGATCAGGTGTAGAAGGTTATAAACATTATAGGAGTTTCTGCTAGTAAGAGTGTTGAGTTGGCTGTATATCAGTTACAGGATGTGGCTCACTCATGGTTCAAGTAGTGGAAGGCAGAGAGGGTCACAGATGTAGGGCCCATAGAATGTAAGGAGTTTGCCACTACTTTCCTTGATAGGTTCTTCCTACTGGAGTTAAGGAAAGCTAAGGTTTTGGAGTTTATAAATCTTAGGCAGGGAAATATAACGGTAAAAAAGTATTCTCTCAAGTTTACTCAATTAGCCAGATATTCCCCTTACGTGGTAGCAAACAGTAGATCTAAGATGAGAAAGTTTGTGTTGGGTGTATCTAATAATGTGGTCAAAGAGTGTAGGACCACATACTGATTAAGAAGATGGACATATCTAGGCTCATGGTCCATGCTTAGCAGATAGAGGAGGCTAAGAATAAAGAGAAAGAGAGGGAGAATAAGAAAGCAAGAATTGGTAGTTTTAACTTCGCTCAACCTAAGTTAGAAGGTGGAAATCATTCTCAATTTTATTCTAAACCCTTCATTCCAGCTTATCCTTATCTAGTGCCCCAGTGCTAAAATTTAGAGATGATAATAGAGATAGGGCATCAGGCCTTAGACCCCAGGAAAGTGTTAGTAGTGCCCAAATAAATCCTCTTTGCCAGAAATATAGTAGAAACCACCGCAGCAAATATATAGCTGACAGTGGTGTGTGCTTCGAGTTTGGGAATCCAAGACATTAATTTTAAGAGTGTCGGGTAGTTTCTCAGAAAGGTAGGGAGTTGTGCCAACAAGACCAGTCCCATCAGTGGTTAGTTCCATTCAGTCGCTCAACTCAGCAGTGTGCCTCTTCTAGTGCCACCAGCGGGCAACGCCCAAATAGACTCTATGCACTTCATTGCCGATAGGATTAAGAAATATCTCCTGATGTGGCCACTGGTACGTTACAAGTTTACCATTTACATGTTTATGGTTTGCTAGATCCAGGAGCTTCCTTGTCCTTTGTAACTCCTTATATAGCTGTTGACTTCGAAGTCAGTCCCAAAATCCTAGCAGGGCCTTTTTCAGTCTCTACCCAAGTGGGTAAATCTATCATAGCCTGGTGGGTATACAGGAACTTTTTGATTATGGTATCTCAGAAAGTCACTTTAGCAGACTTAGTAGAATTAGAGATGACAGATTTTAATGTCATTCTCAGTATGGATTAGCTATATTCCTGCTATGCCTTAGTTGACTGCAAAAATAGAATTTTCCAATTCTAGTTCCTGAATAAACCTATCCTAGAGTGAAGAGGTAGTACTTCAGCACTTAGGGGTCAGCTTGTTTCTTATCTTAGGGCGAGAAAAAATGATATCTAAGCGATGTGTCTATCATCTTGTTTGAGTCCAAGACTCTAGTTCAGAAACCCCTAATCATGAATTAGTGTCAGTAGCATGTGAATTCCCAGATATGTTCCTCGGAGTTCCTCCTGAAAGAGAAATTGACTTTGAAATAGACCTTTTTCCAGATACTCAACCCATATCTATTCCATCATACAGAATAGCTCCAATAGAACTCAAAGAATTAAAGGAGCAGTTGAAGGATATCTTAGATAAGGGATTCATCAGACCCAGTGTGTCCCTGTGGGGTGCACTAGTTCTATTCGTGCATAAGAAAGATGGTTCTCTCAGAATGTGTATAGACTACCATCAGCTAAACAAAGTCACGGTCAAGAACAAGTATCTACTTCCTAGAATTGATGACCTATTTGACAAACTTAAGGGGGCCAATTACTTTTCTAAGATAGACCTTAGATCAGGTTATCATCAGCTCAGAGTTGTGACAACTCAAAAATAGCTTTCAAAAATTGATATGGTCATTTCTAATTCTTAGTCATGTCATTTGGTCTTACCAATGCCCCAACAGCTTTCAAGGACTTCATGAATCATGTGTTCCATTAGTACTTAGACATGTTCATCATAGTCTTCATAAATGACATTCTTGTCTACTCCCGCAGTGATCATGATCATGCAGACCATCTTAGAATAGTATTATAGACTCTCAGAAACCACCAGCTATTCACCAAATTCAGTAAGTGCAAATTTTGGCTAAGGTCAGTAGCTTTCCTCAGTCATATCATTTCCAGTGATGGCATTAGAGTTGATCCCCAAAGTACTGAAGTAGTGAGAAACTGGCCCAGACCCATCTCTCCATCAGATATTAGGAGTTTTATGGATTGGGCTGGCTATTACCGATAGTTTATTGAGGGATTTTTGTCTATTGCATCCCCTATATCCAGATTGACTTAAAAGAAAGTCAAATTCTATTGGTCAGATTCTTGCAAAAAGAGTTTTCAAGAGTTGAAGACTCAACTCACTACAGCTCCAGTCTTGACCTTACCAGATGGTTCAAATGAATTTTTGGTATATTGTGATGCTTTCAGAGTTGGTTTGGGGTGTGTTTTGATGCAGAGAGGTAAGGTCATCATCTATGCCTCTAAACAACTTAATCCTCATGAAAAGAACTATCTCACTCATGATCTTGAGTTAGCAGTTATAGTTTTTGCCTTAAAGATTTGGAGGTATTATTTGTATGGAGTGCACATGGATGTGTTCACTGACCATAAAAGCCTATAATATGTGTTCTCTTAGAAAGACCTAAAACTCCATTAGAGAAGGTGGTTGGTTGCTGAAAGACTATGATATGAGTATCTTGTATCATCCAGGTAAGGCCAATGTAGTGGTTGATGCTCTTAGTAGGATGTCTATGGGTAGTGTTGCTCACGTAGAAGATGGTAAGAAGAAGTTAGCCCAGGAAGTTCATCAGCTTGCCCTACTAGGTGTTCTCTTAGTCGATTTAGCAGAGGGTAGTGTATGGGTGCAGAGTAGTCCTGAATCATCTCTGGTTTCCGAGGTGAATAAAAAGTTGGATAGGGATCCAAGCCTAGTTAAGTTGAAAGAATCAGTCAGAGATCAGAATATAGAAGTTTTCTCCCAAGGGGGAGCTAGTGTCTTGTGTTGTCAGGGTCGGTAATGTGTGCCAGGTGTAGATGACCTGAGACAGCGTATTCTTGCAGAAGTGCATGGTGCACGTTACTCTATTCATCCAAGGGCCTCTAAGATGTACTATGATTTGCGGGAGATCTATTGGTGGAGTGGGATGAAGAGAGATATTACAGAGTTTATAGCTAAGTGCTCTACATGTCAGCAGGTTAAGATTGAGCATCAGAAACCTAGTGAGTCTATACAGGTGTTCAGTATTCCTACTTGGAAGTGGGAAAAAATAAATATGGATTTTGTGACGGGTTTGCCTCGTACTCGTCGTCAGCACGATTCAATTTTGGTCATTGTATACATGATGACAAAATCAGCCCATTTCCTACCAGTCCATACCTCTTATTTAGCCAAGGACTATGCCAAGCTCTATATCACAGAGTTAGTTAAGTTGCACAGAGTTTCGTTATCCATCAGTTCAGATAGAGTACCTAGTTTACCTCTCATTTCTGGAAAGCCTTTCAAAAGGGTCTTGGTACCTAAGTCAACCTTAGTACAACCTTTCATCCTCAGAAAGATAGTTAAGCCGAAAGGACTATCCAGACTCTAGAAGATATGCTCAGGGCATTTGCCATTGACATTAAAAATAGTTGGGATGACCACTTGCCTTTGATTGAATTTTCATATAATAATAGTTACCATTCCAGCATTCAAATGGCTCCATTTGAGGTGCTTTATGGGAGGATATTTAGGTCTCCCATTGGTCGGTTTAAGGTAGGTGAGGTCGCAGTGGTAGGTCCTGACTAGGTATTCGATACCTTGGAAAAGGATCAGTTGATAAGACAAAGGCTTAAGACAACTCAAAGCCGATAGAAATCATATGCTGATGTGCACGGAAAGGATCTCGAGTTTGAGATTGGTGACTATTTTTTTTGAAAATCACTCCTATGAAGGGAGTGAAGAGGTTTGGCAAGAAAGGGTAGCTCAGTCCCCGATATATCGATCCTTACCGAATTCTTAGTCATTTCGAAAAGGTAGCTTACGAGCTTGAGTTGCCTTCAGACTTAGCTTTAGTACATCCAGTGTTCCATGTCTCCTTGCTAGAGAAATAAATAGGTGACCCAATAGTTATAGTCCCTATATAGGGCATAAATATTCAGAATAGTCTCTCTTACGAAGAGTATCCAATCGAAATCCTTAATTATCAGATTCACAGACTGAGGAACAAAGAATTTCTTCTAGTCAAAGTTCTTTGGCGAAATCAGTCCATTGAGGGAGCTACTTGGAAAGTAGAAGCAGATATGCAAACCAAGTACCCTCATCTCTTCTCCGCAAACTCAGATTCAACTCAAGGTAATAGTTTTTCCTTGAAATTTAAACAGTTCCATGTTTAGATCTCTTTCATGAGTTCAATATCAGTCCAGTTGCATAACATTATCATATCATGTATATCTTCATGAAATAGCTCAGTCTTATGTTATGCATTCAAAATTCAGTCATACATCAGATATGTATATTGCATATTTAGTATACAAACTCAGTTTATCATTAATCTCAGTTATGAAATCATGCATTAGTTATGCATGTTCAGTATGATAATTCAGTATATCAGTAGTCTCATCCATGAAATCGTGCTTCAGTCTTGCATGCCCAGTATGTACTTTTAGTCTATCAGTTCTTCCATCTTAGTCAGTCTAATTCGAGGATGAATGTTCCCAAGGGGGAGATATTGTAATACCCCACAAAATCCTAAGCTTAACTCAACCCTTAAAGTTTGATAAGGGGGTCCCATACTTAGAAAAATTCAGCTAAGTATTTACACTTAGAGTTATTTTAGCCTTCAAAGTTGGAGATCTTATTTTGTGACCCTTACGACCATTAAATGTCGATCTTTAAGTTCCTTCATGATTAGGAATGTTAGTAGGTGTTCTCGGATGAGTTTTAAATTTTTCAAACAATATTTAAAGCATGTTTGGGAGTCCAAAATAGTATATCAATGCGATCTCGATGCACCGCATCACCTATCTCATCGATCAATATTTTTCCTTGGCTCCTAGTGTCAAATTCCAGTTAGCTGACACAGACGATGCATCGAGATCACATTGATATACCAGTTAGCATACCAGTACATTCAAAGTACTGATGCATACATTTATTTTGTGCTATGATGTCTTATATCATAGGTCTAGATGCACGGCCTCCTAACCGTACTGAGAAGCCCAGCCCATCAACAGCAGACTTAGTGGTGAGTCCTCATAGTTTGAGGATAGAGTATTATTTTAGTATTTTAGTACAGTTTTCTATAGCTGGAGTTAGTTGGGGGCTTATCCCATCAACTCCATAACTCAGACAATTAGAGGCTTTCAAACTAAAGTATTTTCAGACAGATGTTTTAGTATTCAATTTTCCAATTTTCAATATGTATTTTCAGTAATGAACCTTATGGCAAAT
The DNA here is from genome assembly GCF_002878395.1 of Capsicum annuum. Lineage (NCBI taxonomy): Eukaryota > Viridiplantae > Streptophyta > Magnoliopsida > Solanales > Solanaceae > Capsicum > Capsicum annuum. The sequence goes on from NW_025836164.1 coordinate 364,326, forward strand.
TTAGCCTACCTTCCGCATTTATTTCAGTTATATTGTTATCACAGTGTGAATAGAATATTATACAGTGCTCACAATAGGTACCAATTATGAGTAGCTGGTGTTCCTTTGAGATCATTAGCACCGTGTAGCATCTGGGGTACAAACTCAAGGTTTTACACCCTTTATGGCTTAAAACCGTCCCCCAAATAGTGGTATAAGAGGTTTGACTCTTTTATGACTTCTCATATGTTTAGGAGGAGTAGTTATGATAGCTTTGTATATTTCAAGGAGGTAAGTGATGGTTCGTTCGTGTATCTTCTCTTGTATACTGATGATATGCTGATTGCAGCAAAGGATATGATAGAGATAATAAAAGTCAAAGCCCAGCTCAGTAAGAAGTTTGATATGAAGAATCTAGGAGCAACAAAGAAGATCCTTGGCTTGGAAAGTCTGAGTGATAGAGAGAAGTGTAAGTAATATTTGACTCAAAAAAGGTATATTAAGAAAGTTCTTCACAGGTTCAATATGCAAAATGCCAAACCTGTTAGTACTCCATTGGCAGCTCATTTCAAACTCTCAGCCACGTTATCTCAAATGACAGATGATGAGCATGACTATATGTATCGAGATCTATACTCTAGTATAGTTGGGTCTCTTTTGTACGCGATGGTGTGTTCCTCACCAGATTTTTCATATGCAATCAGTGCAGTTAGCAGATACATGGAAAATCTTGGCAAAGAACATTAGAAAACAGTTCAGTGGATTTTCAGATACTTGCATGGATCTGCTAATGTTTGTTTGCAGTTTGGGAGAAATAGAGATGGAGTGATCGGGTATATTGATTCTGATTTTATAGGAGGCCTTGATAAAAGGAAGTCCCTTACAGGATATGTTTTCACTGTTAGTGGTTATATTATCTGTTGGAAAGCTACTTTACATACTACAGTTTCTTTGTTAACTACTGAGGCAGAGTATATGGCTATTACAGAGGCTTCAAAGGAAGCTATTTGGTTGAAGGGTCTGTTTAGTGAACTTAGCAAAGACTTACAGATTACTACAATCTTTTGAGACAGTTAGAGTGCTATTTTCCTTACAAAAGATCAGATGTTTCATGAGAGGAAAAAGCACATTGATGTTTGGTATCATTTTATGTGTAAAATTATTGCTCGTGGTGATATTATGGTAAGCAAGGTTAGTACCTACGATAACCCCGCTGATATAATGATAAGACACTACCAAGTGCCAAGTTTGAGCATTGCTTAGACTTGGTTGGTGTCAGCAGCTAGGTTGTGCACTTAGGGGCTTTTGTAGAAGAGGTGAAGAGTTTTCTTGAAATGGATTTAAGTTTGGAATTAGAATTCGTGTCAAGGTGGAGATTGTTAGAGTTTGTGACCCAAATTTTATTGATCCGGCCCTGAAAATTTTGCGATGCAACACATGTTTGTGATTTCTTGTAGGGTTTGTGATTGGGGCTTAGGACTTCTTTGTACGCGCGTATTATATAAGTTCATTTAGTGGGTCATTTTGGACGTAACACATAAAACACGTCATTAAGACTTTCGTCTCCTTATTGTACTCCTATCCATTATAGTGAAAATCCTCCTCCTCTGCTTGTAGTTTTTCCGCAAGGGTTTCCATGTAAATCTGTGTGTGTTCTTCTTGTTTTCTTTTGCTTTGTGGTATTTCTTATTTTGTCCGATCATAACAATAAGCTATTCTGATGTGATGACCAAACACCTGATATATGCATATGACTGATAAGAAACTCAACTAATGAACGATTTGTCAATCAATAAACAAAGATAGTATGGTGCAAATTCAACAATATTAAACATAGCCTCTCATTTATCTACTCCTTATCTACTTAATACTTTGTAGTATCTACAACATTAATTTCAAAGGAAACCCACCACATAGGGCTATAAGATAATATATAGTTCTTATATCACTTGATTGACTGGCAAGAAAGAGCTTCTGTAAGAACTAGAAGACTCTTGTAGGTACGGCAACCCTCTCTTCAGCTATTAGTGGACTGTTGCACAGAATGGGTGATAGAAGGAATCTTTCTTACCACACTTTTCAAGTGCTTAGCTTCTGATAGATGTGAGGAGGCAAGGCCATGTTGTTCAGTTGGAAGCCTAAGCCAAGAAGGTACAAACGAAATGAAAGGTGAAAAAAGTCCTAGTTTCAAGAGTTCACTGCGTTTTCCAAGCCGGAGATTGCTCAAAGTTGTTTGAGCTCTTCCTAGGAATATGGAATGGGTAACTTCAGTGTTGTATCACTTAGTATTCGAACAACGTCCAAGGAATTTTCTTTACCCCTTCTTACACTGAAAAACCAGGGACAGCTAACGTTCTTGAACCAATAACCGTCTTTTGGCTAAGCTAGCCTCCTCCGTTCCTCGGGACCAAGGAACGGTGCAGGAATATTCATCCGTTGTCCATCAACTAGGCCTTTCGCCCTGATCTTTGGCCTTGACTCAGCCTCAATACTATGTTAAAACGCTATTAGCAAACAAAAATACAGTTGCAATCCCACATTTGGAAATAGTTAATTACTAAACTTAGATTAACCTTCCAAATCCTCCAAAATCTTAGATACTACCCAGCTATACACTTCCAAATCCTCCAAAATCATCTTTCCTTCCAAAATATTTTACCTTCCAAAACCTCCCAAATCATAAAAATCCTAGCAGCTCGAGGTTCCATTGACACAAGTCAAAATGCCGGAGACGTGGTATTCCAACAGATGGTCGGAGACATCGAGTATAGTGCACAGGCTCTTGTATGTTACCATTTCTGAGCCTTATTTGTAAAAAACATCTACCACGGCAAGATGGTTGCATGGTAGAAGAGCGATTAGAGGGTCCCAATCGACGATGAGTGAATATTCACTGCAACCATGTATTTAATAAGTTCCAAGCCCCACCCGGAGCCATCACCCTACAGAAACGGGTGGGTGTTTCGGAAATGGACGGAAAGTAAACAACATGAGATTAGTAAGCTAAGCCTTAAACATCGGACACCGAGTGTTAGCTAGAGATCTCCTCATTTTCAGGTTCTTTGAGTATCCATCATTGTGGCAAATAAGTCATATAAACGAATTGATTAGAAAAAACAAAAAACTTGACATATGCAGGTCTATACCAGCTTTTGTTATCTTCACGAGATTGCACAAAAACAACAAAACTACAAACACTAATCAAGAACTAAAACTTCCGAAAGAGAAAAAGTAGTTAGGAACCAGAAAACATAGCTATATCATCATATGGCACTGGCAGTTAGTAACCATAAAAGAATTTTATCGACTGAAATCCAGGATTACACAAAAGACTCGAGTTTTATTTAGACACAGATTCAAGTCGTTAAACCAGTACATAGACAGCAGCAACAAGGTGGATTTACAATTGACAAATAAATTACACTCTTCCAAAATTTCTTGTTTCACTTCTGCTGTTAAAGCCTCCAAACCAGCAGCAAACGAGATTTTTTAACTGCAGCAAAAGAAATGGGAGAAATTTAGTACTAAGGTTTAATGGTTACCCAAAACGTTATATTTGTTGCCATGCCCAATTAAATAAGATACATAGAAAAACTATAATCAGAAAACAGATAAAATTATTAGAACCGAAAGCCAATTTTGAGACCACATCAACCTTGGTGTTCATTGCAGGTACGCCTAAAGATTAAAAATGTTCATTCTTTTGCCAGTTTTGTACTTCATCATGTCATTACTCTTTCCCTACTCGGTCCTCTGAAGAGTTTGGCACACATCTTTACCTCCTAATTACTCACCAAAGCACATGAAATCTCTTTTCTTTATGTGTAAATAAGGAATAAATGATTCAACCAATTTCCGTTTCATTCAATTTGAGCCGATTTCGTTCTAACACTTAGTAAGTCCAATTTTAATAAGAAAAGCTAATGTAATTGACTCTACTACTCATGAAGAAACAAAGTAAAGAACAAAATCACCCTCTTCCAGTTTACAGAATAAGCATTTTCACTCCCAAACATAATTTTCAAACTTAGCTTACTCAGATCTGAAAGTTGCAAACTTACATTTGGCCATCATCGGTAGCCTGTCCACTGCTACTTTTACCTCCACTAGGATACGAATGATCCTCTGATGTCTGCCACATAGATTACCATACCTGTAACGACATATAAGGCACATACATTGACGGATCAACATCAGGAACAACACCAGGAACAGTACCGGGAATAGCAGGCCTACCAAGCACTACCCCACCCGGAGCCGGCTGGTCCAACGGAGAGTAATAATACGGCACACCACCCGGCGCTAGCCCAAGACCAACTCCCTCATCCTTAACTTCGTCTCTGGGAATTATGTCAACAAGGAAATCGAAAGTATCAGTACGACTGATCGCTGCAGCAATATCATTCTTCTGTAACGTTCTATGCTTATTCTCCTTAGTGTGAAGCCATGAACTGAGAGTGAGCTCTTGAATAAAAATCTCACAGGCTTTAGCAAAAAGAACAGGAGTTTCAACTGAAATCATACGAACATCTTCATCAGCTTTCATTATCTTTTTAATACGAGTGAGGGAATTTTTGAAGTCGGTAGCTTGTTCGATTTCTTGACGTTCGTAATTCCACAACATTTGCAGCTGTTGTTGAAGGACATGGTCGTAGGGTCTCTGTGGTGGATATGCGGCTGACTGAGCCGCAGCAGCAGCAGTAGCAGCAGTGGTCGAAGTTTCAGCTAGAGATTGGTGAGTGTTGTTGTTGTTGTCCATGGTGTTTTTGTGGAAAATGGAAGCTAACAATATTTGTATACAAAGAAAATATGGAGGTGTAATGGTTCTCTGCTCTAACTCTCTACTACTAATAAAATTTTATAAAAATGGACTATTCTCAGCGAACTCCAAAGTAATCATGTCACTTTAATTTATTAGATATTTTTGCTTATTGAAAAATAATTTTGCTTTCTGTCAAAATGGAATGGCACAATCAAACAATATTATAGGTGTTTAAACAATACAAGTCTTAATTGAAATGTATTGCTCCCTCCTTCTCAGAAGAATGACCAATTTTGAGTTGATAGAAAGTTTAAGAAAATAAAGAAGGCTTTTAAATTTTGTAGTCTTAAATTAAAGTTGTGTCAAATGCAGCAAAATATCCTTTAATCTTGTGGCCATAAACATGTTATGTGAAAAGTTGAAATTAAAATATTACCAAAAAAGAAAGTGGGTCATTCTTTTTTACACGGACTAAAAAGGAAAGTAGGTCATTCTTTTTTAAATGGAGGGAGTAGTAAAATGTAATGCCCTGAATCTGGTACCCGAAACACTACACGGTGCTCATGACCCCGAAGGACAACAAGCTAACCCATGACTGATATCAGTACCTGAACACTGCATAATATACTGTACAAATGCAGAAATGAAGGTTGTAAGGCCGTAAGGTTCAAAACTGTAACATGATAGATGATAAAACATAACATCTGGATGGGGTATGAAATACCTAAAACAACTGAAATAAACTGTCTGAACATACTATAGTCTGAAAAGTCTCTAACTGACTGAACTATCTGAATAAGGAGTTAATGGAACATGTCCCCAACTAACTCCAACTAATAAATTAATTAATGAGATAATAAAGTAATGGTCATGTCCTTGAAGGATGAGGACTCATTGCTAACTCTTACTGTTGAGACTGGAATGCTACTGATGCTCTGGAGCTCGTGCTTCTGAACCTATGGTATAAAACACCATAGCGCAAATGCGTTAGTATGTTTGAATGTACTGGTATGCATATGAGGTAGGCTGAATGCAAAAGGGTTCATATGCATGAACTATACTAACTGACTGCATAACATGAACGTGAGAATACATGCATGACTACATAATAACTATAACTGAATTCGTGATAACATGATTACTGAGTCTAAGTACTGATAAAATGAGAAACTGATATCTGTATAACTGAAATAACTTATATTGAGCAACTATATCTGACTGTCTAGGTTTTGATGGAACTAGCTGAGTTTCGTACAGTTTTGAGTTGACTGTATCTGACAGTCCTGATCCCATAGAACTATCTAAGCTCTATTACTGCAACTGAATGACTATATCTGACTGTTTTGATTCTGTACTAAAAATGTGGGAAGTATTCATCTAACCGATATGCCCTAATAATGCAATATAGCTGAGTTGGGGTCCAATCTATAACCCCAATTGGAAGGATGTCAATACCGCACCACTGGTAAGGACAATCTGTGAGTAACCCTCATATAACAGGTAACTATCGTGAGAACGGTGGGAACCCTTATATAATAGGTTAATCCACCTCATCTACCCTCATATAATAGGCTATGATGTCTCAACCTATACTGGCTATGTAGTTTTTGAATGCAAGGATCACTTCTAAGAATCACACCCTCATATAACAGGTAGGTTCCCATCCTTGGGTTCACTTGATGCTAATTTCTACTCTCATCTGAATAGACTTTGAACATGATTAACTGAACTGACTGGACTGAGTTAACTAAGTTTCGTTGACTAATGAAATACTACTGAGATTACTAAATTTTTGAGATTTCTGAGATTACCGAGTTTACCGAGTTTTCCTGAGTCACATGACTGACTAAATTTCTATGAACATGGATCGACTGAGAGTATCCTAAAAATATGACACTAATTCTAGGCACACAGCTAAATTTTTGGGTACAAGTACCCCCAGGACTCGATAGGAGGAAACTGACAATGCATGACTTTCTTGAATACATGACCAACATCACAATCCATAATACAATAAGTTGGAGATTTTATGAAGTAGAAGTTCTAAAGCACCGCAAAGGTTACACATGTATCCATAATTCATTGACTAAGACATTTCATCAAATATTTGACATGTTTCAACTTGTACATGATTGGGGATTTCATATTATCATACTAGTATGACACTTTTCTTTCACATAGGAATTTAATCGAACACATGGGGAGCATGCTTTGGTTATACAATCATCAACACATTTAATAATCATGGATACATCAATCAATGTGTAAATTTAAGGGTTTATCATGATTATTATGCTAATCACCACATCCTAGGGTCAATCTTTGGAATATATAATTTCAAACATGAATCAAAACCCACAACATCATGAACATGAATTTCAATTCAATTTAAATCATGAAGATTCATAAATACACAAATCTTGGATTTTGAAAGGAGATTCTTGATCTTCATGGGTGAAAGGAACCCATGAATCAACATATGACATACCTTGATTGTGAGTTTCTTGAAGTTCTTGAACTTGAAGAACTTGGAATATCTTAGTTTCTTGAAGAAGGATTTGGATCTTGTTTCTTGGGGATTATCTTTGAGAGAAAACCCTAATTTGATGTTGTAGATGGATAATGAAGTTATGGGCTATGGTCTGGTATAATTAGGGATTAAAATGGGTGGAAAAATACCCAAATACCCTTTTAAAAATGGCTTAGAATTCACTGAACGGGATCTGCAAAGGCTCGTGTGATGGTCCGCTGCTAGCTCGACGGTCCGTCATTCTAACCGCCGCACCTGGGCAAGAATAGGAACTCACTGCCTTAGTAGCGACGGCTTGGGCGACGGTCCGTCGCAAATTCAGCGGTCCATCAACCTGTCCATTGCACCTTAGCTAGAAGAATGACTTAATGCCTTAGTTGCAATGGTCTAGGCGATGGTCCGTCGCTAGATCGACGGTCTATCGACCTGCCCGTCGCACCTACAGCTCTCGGTAAAACGTTCATAACTTTTTACTCCGATACCGGATTTGAATGAAATTGGTATCTTTGGAAAGATAATTAAATTTCCCACTCAACAAAGAGTGAAAATCTAAAAAAATTCTATGTGTATATAAATGGATTTATCTTTAAATGTAAGTTTCTAACATTCTTGGGACGATTTCAAGCTATGTAGAAGTACGGGGTATTACATAAAATTTCATTCCCATTTTAGATGTTTACCTACAAATTTAGCCTTTCAAATGAATTTCTATTGTTTATTTGAATCCACCATATAATAAATTTGAAACAGACAGACTACTCATAGAGTTCTAACCCAAAAGAGCCACCTTTTTAAGTAGATGTAGGACAACACTTGAGTCAGACGTCCAAGAACTCAAGGCTCAAGTAAATACATTAATCAAGCTTCTTTGTTCTCTGCCCCCTAGATCTGATGGTGATGGTGAAGAGGATGAGGATGATGGAGAAGAAGAAATAGAGTATTAGGTGGGGGTGTTAATTTAGTTTGGGATTCTGTTAGTTTGGAGTTTTTGAAAGAATTTGTTTTGCTACTTGTTTGTATACTTTTTATACTTGTTTGCATATTTTTTAAGTTGGATGAATATATATGAAGATTGGTTGCTTAATTTTTATGTTTGAATTGTTTCAGAAGCATTTTCTTATTGTTTTGTTGGTTGTTATTGGTTGTACATTGATTTTCTATTGAAATATTTAATTTTGGTACAGTAAAATCTTAAAAGTAATACCGTATTAGCCAGAGTCTTAGGGAGGGATATCCTTCAAAATACTAAAAAATCAAATTATTTCTTTATTTAACTTAGCGAGGGATATGACTAAATATATTTAAATTTATAATTTTTATTAATTTTCACATAGCAAGAGACGTCCATCACAAAATAATAAATTAATATCATATATATTTTTAATATAGGAAGAGAAGTCCCTCACTAAATAATAAATTAATATTATATATTATTTTAATATAGCAAGGGTCATCCCTTACTAAATTATAAATTTATATTATATAAAAAATTTAATGTAGCAAGGGACGGCCCTCATTATATTATATTTTTTTGAAAATTTGTGAGAGAGAAATAGCGATGGTTGAGTGTCGGAGTCCTTCACTACTTTGCGAGGGTCTCACTCACTAATAAGTAGCAAGACTCGAATTAGCAAGACACACAAGAAAATTGAAGGAAATGTATCATTTAAGTCTTGAATGAACTTTTTATTGGTGACATTGACCAACTTAAAGGGTCAAATATAATTTGAAAACTTGATTAAGTTAATTGTGAACTTGATTAATATTTTAAAAATTTTCTAATCTTTTCAAAAATACAAATCAACCCACACCCCTCTCCTCTCCAAATCAACTGTCTCTCCCCTCTCTCTAGACAGTTTCTCTCAACTTATCCCAACCAACAGTTCTGTAAATTTGTCCCTTAATCCCTGGCGATTTCAATCTCCGACGATAAATAGTTGGGTTTCAAATTCCTTTTTGACTTTCAATCGTCAATCGACGTGACAGCCTTGCTCTCCGATCACAACAGCTTTGAGTTCTTCATCATCTATTTTCTTCTTTTACAGGTAAAAAATTATGACTTTTTAGTTTTGAAGAAAAAAAGGAACTTGAACCATTTTCTCTTCTAGTATTGATTAACAATTTCAATATTTGTTGCTCTAATTTGAAATGCGATCTGAAGAAAACCCTAATTTTTGGTATATCTTATCTTCTATTTTCAAAGTGAAATTTGATTTTTTTGTTGTTTGTTGCATTTTTTGAAGTTTGATTTTTATTGTTTGTGTTTGTACAAACAAAACAACAATGTTGGTTTTTTTGATGTTGTGTCTGTTATTGGGTTGATTTGTTCTTGTTCTTGGTAAAATGGTGTGTGTGATATTAAATAGTGATATTATTGTTATTCTATTGAACAAAATCTTGCTACTATTTTTTTTTAACAGATTAACCATCTGATACAATACATTAACCATATGATGCAACATATTAACCATCTGATACAACATATTAACCATGTGATGTAACATATTAACCATATGATGTAACATATTAACTATCTGATGCTACAGATTTACCATCAGAAGCAACAGAGAAAACATCAGATTGAAAATCTATTACAACATATTAACTATCTGATACAATAGATTTACCATCTGATGCAATAGAGGAAACTTCAGATTAAAATATGATGCAATAGATTAACCATATGATGCAACAGATTAATTATCTGATGCAACACATTTACCGTCTGATGTAAGAGAGTAACCATCGGATTAAAAATCTAATGCAGCAGATTAACCATCTGATGCAATAGATTTACCATTGGATTAGCAATCTGATGCAACTGATGAACCATCAATTGGATAAAATCCTATCAACTATTCCAATAGGACGACTTGTCCAGGACTTGATTTTTTCCAACAGATCATTCATCTGTTATGATAGAAGACCTTCATGTTGGAAGAAATCTAAACAATATTGATAGTTGATACCAGTTCCAATAGATCACTCATATGTTGTAATAAATATCTGATCTATTGCACAGACCAGACATCTGTTTCAACAGATGAGTGATTTGTATTTATTTTTCCAATATATTTCTCATCTATTCCAATAGATTATTTATTTGTTGCAATAGATATATACCTGGTGCAACAGATGTGTGATCTTTTGAAACTGTTAGTTTATTACTGTACGTATTAGATTTACTGTTATCCTTTTTTAACGATCCATTAATCAATTATAATCTTTTTTATTTTCTTGTTATTTTTAGATATTATGGCTCCCAAAAGAAAAGAAACTGAATCAATTCCAACTAAAGGAACAAGTGAAGCAACTAGGCTACATCTACCACTCTATGAGCTTGTTTTACAAGTGATATCTCAATCAGAAGCAGAAGATAATGAACATGGGGATGGGGAATATTTCAAGAGTAATGATCGAAATACTGATAGCCCTTATATTGAAGAGTTGGTCAAAACCTTCAGCATTGATACTTATTCTGTGAGAATACAGTACAATAGTGCCACCGATTTAATTGGTGATTTCATGGTTAAGTTAGCCATAGGAAGATCTTTTGAAGCCTTTCAAAAAATACTTCAAGAAACAAAATTGGATGCTTATTTCAGGGAAAGCTGCTTTCGGCAATATCTTGATTTAACAGAGGTCAACAATTCTCATTTTCAAATGAAAGTGGTATATGATCTTCTCAAGCATAGGTTTATGTATGAAAATAAAGATAAGATAGATGAGGTGTAGATAAACTACTCTGGCATTCCTGTTTCTTTTGGATGCAAGGAGTTTACCATAGTTACTGGACTAAAATGTTATCCACCTTTTTCTCAAGTTATACCTACTCTAACTCTAAAAAAATACCATGCACACCCAAAAATGGAAAATCAAATTCAAGTGATGGTGATGGTATGATTCCCTTGTTGGTCCAAGCTTCAAAGTCAAAAATTTGATAGAAGCATTGAATGGTAAAAGACTTTCAAAGGAGAACAACAAATCATTATGCTTGGTTTAATTTGTACATAATATTCTTTGAACGAGAGATGCTAACAACAACATACCGCTTGGTTTAATGAAGCTCTCAGAGGATCTTTAGGAATTTAACAACTATCCTTGGGGTTATGAAAGATTCAAAATGACTGTGAAATATTTGTCGACTCCATTAATGTCAAAGACAGTCAACTTATATGGCTTTACATGGGCTTTTATGGTAAATATTTCTTTTATTATGGTAAATATTGCAACAGATAGATAATCTATTTGGGATAATTTAAAAAAGAAGGAAGACTTGTTTGATTTGCTAAAACAGATGAGTTATCCTTTTCCATTTTTTTGTATCTCTGTGATTAGCATTGACAATTCTGGCTTTCAACGTGGATGTCATAGTAGAAGCTACTACTAAACAATATTGATAATATGCTATTCTTTTATGGAAATACGGATAAGTGAAAGTGCAGAAATCGTATGCAAGTAACTTTAAAGATCCACGACGACCAAAGTCGAATTCCATAGAACCGGATGAAGAACAACTTGTCCATATTGAGTAGATCTTTATAGACTGAGTCTATCAAAGTAATAACCTTACCTCTCCTTAGGAAATTGTTGGCATCAAAACTTAAATTATTGATTTATTTGTTGAGATTTGTACCAATAATATTTTTTTTATATTTTATTTATTTGTTGATTTATTTCATGTAATTTCTAAAGGCTACGATTTATTACCCTTAGATTTGAACTTATTAACTGAAATAAAAACTAGATTCAAATATTGTTACAGATAAGGTATCTGTTGCAACAAACGACATTTCTGTTGGAAAATATCAAACAAATTTAGACATATGTTACAACATATAGTTCATCTGTTGGAACTTATCAAACAGGTCTTCCCACTGTTGCAACAGATATCTTAGATATAAATATTCGTATAATACAACAGATAACCAACCTATTGCAATAGATAAACTATCTGTTAGAAAAGATAAACTATCTATTACAATAGTTAGACAATCTGTTGCATTATAAAAAATTCAATTTTAATCAAATATGAAAAATTGCCACTACATGTGAGTTGAAATAAAAAATCTATATGGTATTTGTGTTTCTACATCTTCTTCTTTTTACACAGGCTCCAAACATTTAGCTAGTACCCCCATAAGCTCAGACCTCTTGCATGTTTGCCACAGTGTTGTCACACAGAAACATCATTGGCTTAACCATTTTTGTCTTGGTTAGCAAACATTAGATGTGTGCAAGCACGTATGACCCGCACGTGGCACCTGTTTTATTTATTGGAAGGTTCATGTCTTTGTTTCAACCTTTAAAATCCCATGTTTGCTTCATCAACACTTTTGCTAGAAAATAATCCATTAGCTTACTCTGGCTCAAACAATTGGGGAACAACTCTAATAGTGGCTGCATGTGGGTAAAAAAAGGGCCTCGTCGAAGATAGGTAAGTTGCAGTCATAGACCTTCATATTTTCATCTTCGAGCAGTATCTCAAGAGCCATGAAATGTTTTACCTCCATGTTCATGACTATAAGGATTCTCTTTGCCTTGGTTCAACTCTTTCTGTGTAGATATGGCCTCTTCCCTCTAACATAATTAATCATATCGTCATCCCATTGGAACCCGAAATCTGACAAATAAAATCTCGGGCCACTGGGAGTTGATGCTAGCTTAATGAGCTCATCGGCTTATTCTTGAAATTGTTGTAGAAGTTGAGGTAAACTACCCTATTGGTAGTAATAAACTCACCTCTCCTTAGGAATTGTTGGCATTAAAACTTAAATTATTGATTTATTTATTGAGATAATAAGTTTTTTATATTTAATTTATTTGTTGATTTATTTTATGTAATTTCTGAAGGCTATGATTTATTTTATTTTGTGTATGAATTTATTTTATCCTTAGATTTGAACTTATTAATTGAAATAAAAACTAGATTTAAATATTGCAACAAATAAGATATCTGTTGCAACAGACGACATATCTATTGGAACATATAATACTAATTTTGAAATATGTTGCAATATGTAGATCATCTATTTAAAATTATCATACAGGTATTCCCACTGTTGTAAAAGATAGACTTAGATACAAACATCTACATAATGCAACAGATGACAAGCCTATTACAATAGAGAAACTATCTGTCAGAAAAGATAGACTAATAGACTATCTATTACAACAGTTAGACAATATGTTGCATTATAAAAATTTAATTTTCATCAAATATAAAAAATTGTCATTACATGTGAGTTGAAATAAAAAATTGTTATGGTATTTGTGTTTCTACATCTTCTTCTTTATAAACAGGCTCCAATCGTCTAGCTAGTAACCCATAATCCCAGACCTCTTGTATGTTTGCCATAGCGTTGTCACACATAAAAGTCATTGGCTCAGCCATTTCTATGTCAGTCATCAAATATTTGATGTGTGCAAGTGTGTACGATCCGCACGCGGCATTGATTTTATTTTTTGGAAGGTTCATGTCCTTGTTTCAATCTTCACAATCCCATGTTTGCATCATTAACACTTTCACTGAAAAATGATCCATCAGTTTACTCTACCTCATCAAGTTAGGGAATAACTCCAATAATGTTGCATATGGGTAAAAAAGTGGCTTCATCGAATACAGGTAAGTTGCAGTCATAAACCTTCATCATTCTGTCATCGAATAGTATCTCAAGCGCCATAAAATGTTTCACCTCCAAATACATGACTGCAAGGATTCTCTTTGCCTTGGTCCAGCTCTTGTCGTGTGTATATGGCCTCTTCTCTCTAACATAATTAATTGTATCTTCATCGTATTAGAACCCAGAAACAAATGAATCAAATTTCGAGCCACCGAGAGTTAACACTAGATTAATAATCTCATTAGACCTTTCTTTGAAATTATTGTAGAAGTTGAGGTCCATTATCCTATCGGCAACATCATAAGCTTCTGAGTACATTAATTACCTATCCTTTGTGAGGCAGAGAATTTCATCAACATATTGCGATGTAAGAAGATAATTTTTAACTAGGGTTAGTAATTTTAAAAAAGAAAAACAAAGTGTAAAGATGCAATGGATGGTCCATCTACTGGACAGGGTTCACTAAATTTGTTCACAAATTACCCATCTAATGCATCTTATGAAAAATATGGGTAATCTGTTGCAACAAAACCACCACCAGTTGCACCAGAATACCTAGCTGTTGCAACAAATGACACATCTGTTGCGTAGATTCTTCTTCATGGAGTAGATTAAAAGGCTAGATTAGAAAAAGTAAACTTACCTTGTCCACGTACCACTGATGCATATTTGTCATATTCTTGAAATCTTGGAGGGGGGGGGGGGGAATCTATGCCTGATGAATTTTTTGTGCATTGCTTGGAATTCATGGTCTTTCACAAAGATGCCTTCTGTTTGGCGACAAGCTCCACATACATGTCTACCTTCTTCAATGGCCCCTGAATTTCAACAACTTTTAGAGAGGAAGGAGTTGTAATTTTTTTTGGTTTCAGATTGGAGAGTATCTGTCTAATTTCTCTTTTCTTCTTCCTAACTACCATTGTAGGAGTGTATGGTTCCCTCACCGTCTTGGATGGTATGACACCACTCTTGGATTTTAATTTCTCAACGGATTTAGCGATAGCCTCTACTTTTTAAAAGAGTTTATCCAGTTTGTCCATGTACACCTTGCAGTTGCAATGAGAACATTAAGGGGTGAAGAGGGGTGAGAAGGACCACTGTAAAGGTGAAAGGGACCGGTGTAAGGGTGAGAGGTACATATGAAGAGGGTGTTTTCAAACATATTTATTTTTGCTTAAGCATCAACGTTCTCATCATCACGAATGGCAGCAGAATCAACATGGCTACCACCAATATCAACAACTCCACCAGCAACACCTCCAGAGGCAGCACTGTAACACCCCGATTCGCTAAACTGGAATGCTAAACAGTGCTCATGACCCTGAGGGACCACAAGATAACCCATGACTAATATTTGTACCTGTACACTGCAAATCATGATATAATAATACGGAATACATAGAACTATAAGGCCATAAGGTTCAACTGAATACAATCATGTAGGTGAAAATACCCAAAATAACTCAATCTGAACATAAATTTGAAAGCCTCTAAACTATCTTAATGAGGAGTTGAAGGAACATGTCTCCAACTAACTCCGTAAAACTAAACTGATGAAATAAATAAATGAATCAAATCATATTATCCTCGAATCAATGTGGACTCACTGTGTCTCTGCGACTGGAATGTGACCGCTACTGCTGGGCTGGAGCTCATGTCTCGAAACCTATGGTGTAACATGAAAAAAAAAGCACCATAGTGCAAATGCATCAGTACAACTAGAGTACTAAGTATACGAGGATGGTAGGCTGGACATAAAAGGTTTCATGCATGAACAACACTGACTGACTAATATGAACGTAGGAGTGCAAACACACATATATAGAAATTGGGACCGTGAATATGTAATAGCGTGACCTGTAAGCTAATACATGGTTTACTGATAACTTTTATGACTGATACTGAAACTGATAACATCAATGACTATATCTGACAGTCCTGTATATACTTAAATCTGAAGAACGCCCTGAGTTCTTTTATTGAGACTGATACTGAAACTATGGGAAGTAGTATTTAACTGACATGCCCCATGTGTGCCGTTATTGCTAAGATGGGGTCCAATCTCTGCCCCGGCTGGAGGGGTGTCAATACGGTGCCACGTGTAATGACAGCCTATGAGTAACTCTTATCTAGTGGGTACTCAATGAGAACGGTGGGAACCCTAAACTGACAGGTTAAGCCACCTCATCAACCCTAATCTGAGTAGTTCTGGAACACAAAGATAACTACTAAGAATCACACCCTGAACTGGCGGGTAAGTTCCTATCCTTGGGTTCACTCGGTGCTAACCTCTACTCCCATCTGGAGGGACTGGACATGAATAACTAACTGTGCATGACTTAATCTTACTAAATTCTTTCGACTGGCGAAATGTTACTGATATCTGACAACTGACTAAGATCATGAGGTTTTCCTGAGTCACGTGACTGACTGAAGTCTATGGAATTATAGCTTAAGTTCGGATATCATGAAACATGACATGGCTCTAGGCACACAATTATAGTTTTCGGGTACAAGTACCCCCAGGACTCGATAGAAGGAAACTGACACACATGACTGACATGATCATAAGAGTAGAGTCCATAATATATAATATCATAAGTAGGGATCTCATACTATGCATGGTTATCAACAATGTATTGAATGGAAAGGATTTCATAATAGATGGAAGTACTTGCACAATCTTAATATCATGTTCATTACGTAATCATATTGGCAACACATACCAATAGAATGGAAGTTCATATGGATTGCATGGTTATCATACATCTTGTTCATAAGTAGGATTTGCAAGTAAACATAGCATAATCTCATAAGAATAGTTCATGAGTATTCTAACAACATTTACAAGGCACATTAACAACATAGTAGTCATTGGAACGTAGGGGCATATCATGAATCCTTCACTTATTCACAATTTAGCTATATTGCATGATTTCTAGCTTCTTAGGCATTTTATCAAACACCTTATATGCACATCTTAAGCATAGGTGAAATCATCAATTTATACATCATGAACAACCTAATTTATATGTTTCCAACTCACATGATATCATGAAATTCAAAACAACAATATAAAGATTCCATCTTGGGAATCACTCAATATCAACAACATGATCATCAACACCCAACAATATAGAAATCATACTTTAAAATGAAAAAGAGGGTTTTTGAGCTTTATGGATGAAAGGGATCCATAAATAAACTCACGCATACCTTAGAAGGAAGATTCTTTATGATTGACGGAGGAATTTCCTTGAAATCGGATCTTCAAGCTTA
>NW_025836164.1:381598-388872 GCF_002878395.1 Capsicum annuum
ATTATCAACAACATGATCATCAACACCCAACAATATAGAAATCATACTTTAAAATGAAAAAGAGGGTTTTTGAGCTTTATGGATGAAAGGGATCCATAAATAAACTCACGCATACCTTAGAAGGAAGATTCTTTATGATTGACGGAGGAATTTCCTTGAAATCGGATCTTCAAGCTTAGTTATGCAACCCTAGTTGTTTTTCTCTTTTAGTTCTCTTGATGAGCTTTGAGATGAAAATAGGGTTGTAATATGTTTAGAAGCTATATATTTCGTAGGGTTAAGTTTAGGGACGTGTAAGGAGTGTTTTAAGACTTAATAACCTTTAAAATAACTCAAAACGGAGTGTTTTTGACATGTGGAATTGACTTAGGCGGCACCCAAGTGATTGCATAAGCTAGGTTAAGTGGCGCCTAACCAATCGCCTATGCTTGGGTTGGGCGGCGCCTAACCAATCGCCTATGCTTACTGTCTCTCACGAAAATGGGCATAACTTTTTGCTCGGGTATTGGATTAAGGCAAAATTGGTATCGTTGGAAAGATAATTCAATTCTCTAAAATTTGGTTGGTATAAATCATCCAAAATACCACATTAACATCAAGTTATACTCGTTCAAATATGAACCTTCCAAAATCGAACACTAAAACTTGATAGATTCAAAAACTCTTAGCTTGTATTACCTTAAGTGACTCATATGAACATGCTTAATGCATCATAAGCTATCCTATCACTAGGATATTCATTGTAAGTCATGTACTCAAGTATGAATCATAGGATAGGAGATTTCATACATAGGAATACTTATTCACTTCCTATCTTAGAAACATGCGGGGTATTACAATATTTCCCCCTGGGAACATTCGTCCTCGAATTAGAATTTACTGAGAAGGGATACAAGAAAATAGAACCTGAACTAAACATGAAGAACTGCAACTTGATCTCATGACTGATATGCTAAACATACAGAACTTGTGCATATCTGATGCAAGGACAACTGACACATGAATGCATGACTGAGTATGAAACGGTTAATAGGTACCAAATTTGTACTGGAAACATGAACATGAAACTGAATAAGATTAAGGAGAACTGTTACCTTGAGCTGGATCTGAATTGGCGTGGAAGAGGTGAGGATACTTGGTATGCATATCTGCTTTTGTTTCCCAAGTAGCTCCCTCATGAGACTGATTTCGCCAAAGAACCTTGACTAGAGGGACTTCTTTGTTCCTCAATCTACGAGTCTGATAATCTAAGATTTCAACTAGAATCTCTTCATAGGAGAGGCTGTTCTGAATATCGATGCTTTGAATAGGGACAACATCTACTGGGTCACCTATGCACTTCTTTCGCAAAGAAACATGGAAGACTAGATGGACTGAGGCTAGATCTGAAGGCAACTCAAGCTCATAAGCTACCTTGCCGAAGTGACAAAGAATTTTGAAGGGACCGATATACCGGGGACTGAGTTTCCCTTTCTTGCCAAACCTCTTCACTCCCTTCATGGGAGAGATCTTAAGATAGAGATAGTCATTGACCTCGAACTCGAGATCCTTTCTACGAACATCTACATAGGAATTCTGTCAGCTCTGAGCAGCCTGGAGTCTCTCTCTGATCAACTAAACTTTCTCTAAGGCGTCGAATACTAATTCAGGACCTATGATTGAGGCCTCACTAACTTCGAACCAACCAATTGGAGATCAACATCTCCTACCATAGAGAGCTTCGAATGAAGCCATCTGAATACTAGAATGATAGCTATTGTTGTATGCAAACTCAATCAAAGGCAAGTGGTCACCCCAACTTCCCTTGAAGTCAATTTCACAGGACCTTAGCACATCTTCAAGAGTATGAATGGTCCTCTCTGCTTGACCATCTGTCTGAGGATAAAATGATGTGTTGAGATGGACTTGGGTACCAAGACCCTTTTGGAATGCTTTCCAAAAGTGAGAAGTGAACTGGGTGCCTCTGTATGAGATGATAGATAGTGGAACATCATGTAACCTGACTAACTCCCTGATATAGATTTTGGCATAATCCTCGATGGAATAAGAAGTACGAACAGGAAGGAAATGAGCTGACTTGGTTATTCTATCTATAATGACCCAGACTGAATCATGCTGATGACGAGCTCTAGGCAAACCCATCACGAAGTCCATGTTAACTTCTTCCCACTTCCAAGTAGGAATGGTGAACTCTTGCATGGAACACTAGGTTTCTGATGCTCTATCTTAACTTGCTGACATGTAGAGCACTTAGCCATAAACTTTGCAACATCTCTCTTCATCCCACTCCACCAATAGATCTCCCGCATGTCAGGTACATCTTAGTGTCCCCTGGATGAATAGAGTATTGCACACCATGCACTTCTACAAGTATTCGCTGCCTCAATTCATCTACACCTGCAACACATAGACAACCCTGACAATGAAGAACACCATCTCCCCCTTGGGAGAAAACCTTGACTTTCTAATTCTGAAATGACTCTTTGAGCTTGACAAGGCTAGGATCCCTGTCTTGTTTCTCTTTCACCTCGAAAACTAGAGATGACTCTGAACTACTATAAATGCATACACCATCCTCTGAAGAATCGAATAAGCGAATGCCTAGTCTGGCAAGCTGATAGATCTCCTGAGCCATCTTTTTCTTACTATCCTCAACGTGAGAAATACTACCCATGGAGAGTCGATTGAGAGTGTCGGCCATAACATTGGCCTTGCTCGGATGATAAAGAACACTCATGTCGTAATCCTTCAAGAGCTCTAACCACCTTCTCTGGCGAAGATTGAGATCTTTCTGGGAAAAAACATACTGGAGGATTTTATGGTCTGTGAAGACATCTGCATGAACTCCATAGAGATAATGCCTCCAAATCTTCAAGGCAAAAACTACCGCTGCTAACTCAAGATCATGAGTAGGATAATTATTCTCATGTGGCTTTAACTGTCTGGAGGCATAGGCTATGACCTTACCATGCTGCATGAGGACACAACCTAAACCCACTCTGGATGCATCACAATAGACTAAAAATCGTCTGAACCATCTGGAATAGCTAGAACTGAAGCGGAGGTGAGTCGAGTCTTCAACTCTTGAAAGCTCTTCTCGCATAAATCTGACCACTGAAACTTAATCTTCTTCTGAGTCAATCTGGACATGGGAGATGCAATAGAAGAAAATCCCTTAACAAACCGTCTGTAATAGCCAGCGAAACCTAAGAAAATCCTAATATCTAATGGAGATACGGGTCTAGGCCAGTTTCTTACTACCTCGGTTTTCTGAGGATCTACTCTAATGCCATCACCGGAAATAATATGGCCAAGGAATACTACTGATCTTAGCCAAAATTCGCACTTAATGAACTTAGCGAATAATTGGTGATCCCTGAGAGTCTGAAGAACAATCCTGAGATGGTCTGCATGATCACACTCTGTGCGAGAATAGACCAGAATATCATTTATGAAGAATATGAAAAACATGTCCAAGTACTACTTGAACACATGGTTCATCAAATCCATAAAAGTTGCAGGGGCATTGGTAAGACCAAATGACATGACTAAAAATTCAAAGTGACCATACCAAGTACGAAAAGTTGTCTTCGGAATGTCACATTCTCTAACTCTGAGCTGATGATAGCCTGATATGAGGTCTATCTTAGAGAAGTAACTGGCACCCTGAAGTTGGTCAATAGATCATCAATCCTGGGAAAAGGATATCTGTTCTTGACCGTGACCTTGTTGAGTTGACGGTAATCAATACACATCCTGAGAGAACCATCTTTCTTGCGCACGAATAATACTGGCGCACCCCAAGGGGAAATATTGGGTCTGATGAATCCCTTATCTAAGAGATTTTTCAACTGATCTTTCAGTTTCTTGAGTTCTGCTGGTGCCATTCTGTATGGCAGAATAAAAATAGGTTGAGTATCCGGAATAAGGTCTATGCCGAAGTCTATTTCCTTTTCGGGAGGAATGCCTGGAAGATCTTCGAAAAAGATATCTGAGTATTCATTAACAATAGGGACTGTTTCAAGGTTGGGATATTTAGAACTGGAATCTTTAACATGCACAAGATGATACACGCACCCCTTAGAAATCATTTTCCTTGCCCGAAGGTAGGAAATAAGTTGACCCCTGAATGCTGAAATGCTACCCTTTCACTCTAGGACGGACTCATTCGGGAACTGAAACTGAACTATCATATTTCTGCAGTCGACTGTGGCATAGCAGGAATGAAGCCAGTCCATGCTGAGAATGACATCAAAATCAGTCATCTCTAACTCCACTAAATCTGCTGACGTGGATTTCTGAGATATCATAACCGGGCAGTTCCTGTATACCTGTCAGGCTATGATGGTTTTACCCACTGGGGTAGAGACTGAAAAGGGCTTTGCTAGGACTTCGGGACTGATTTTGAAATCACCTGCTATGTATGGAGTAACAAAAGACAAAGATGCACCTGGGTCTAGCAAAGCATAAACATGAACATGGAAAATCTGTAAAATACTAGTAATGGCATCAGGAGAATTTTCCTGATCCTATCGGGACTGAAGAGTATAGAGTCTGTTTGGGTGTTGCCCACTGGTAGCACTAGAAATGGCATCCTGATGGTTCGGGCGACTGGACTGAGCTATAAAATGATTTTACAGACCCTGAAGACTTGACTGCAGACACTCCCTAATCCTGTGGCCTGGCTTGCCACAACCAAAACAGACATCACTACCAGCTCTGCAAATGCCCTTTTAGTTCTTACAATAAGTCTGACAAAGGGGATTCGTCCAGGCATTGCTAACACTGCCCTAAGATTTAGAGACTGGCGCTCTGTCTCTATTGCCATCTCTGAACTTTGGCACTAGAGCGCTAGTAGAGGAAGGAGCTGGAATGGCTGACTAGGAGCAAAACTATGAACGGTTTCCTCCATTTGACTTGGGGTGAGCAAAGTTGAAATTAACTGACCTTACTCTCTTGTTCTGTCTCTCCCTAGTCTTAAACTTCTGCTCTTCTACTTGCTGGGCATGGGTCATGAGTCTGGATAAGGTCATATCACCGATCAGTATTGCAGACCTACACTCATTTACCATGCTATCGTTGACCCCTGACGTGAACTTGCTCATCGTAGCTCTATTGTCTACAACCACATGAGGAGCATACCTGGCTAGCTGAGTAAATCTGAGAGAATACTCCCTAACTGTCATATTTCCCTGCTTGAGGTTGATGAACTCAAGAACTTTGGCTTCCTTCAGCTCTTGGGGAAAGAATCTGTCTAAGAAGGCTGTGAAAAATTCCTCCCATGCGATAGGGCCTGTATCATCTAACCTCTCAGACTTCCACTGTTTGTACCAATCATGGGCAACATCTTGTAACTGGTAGGCGGCTAAATCAGCACTCTTAATAGAAGTAACACCCATAATGTCAATGACCTTCTGGACTTGGTCAATGAACTCCTGAGGGTCCTCATCAGACTTAGACCCATGGAAAGATGGAGCGTTCATCTGGGTGAAGTCCCGAACCCTAGCTACTTTGAGAGTGGCCACTAGATTGGCCGAAATGACTGGTGGCCATTCATTCTGTGCAGCCATGGACTGAGCAAGTATGGTAAATATGGCTCTAAACTCAACATGGGAAACATGTTCGCCCAAAGGATCTTTGGGCTGAGGAGCTGGCTGGTTTCTTTTCTTTGGGGCCATGGTCTAGAATAAGAGAAGAATGGATTAGACTAAGAGTTTAACTTGTGATTATGCTCACTAGCATGACATGAATAATGAAGAAAGGGGACTGTTCCTAAAACATCTTATAGCCTCCCGCACATAAATGTGGTGCGCAACACACCCATGTACAATACTCTACTAGATGCAACTTTCAGACTTCATAGGACTCTATTGAACCTTAGGCTCTGATACCAAGTTTGTAACAACCTGATTTGCTGAACCGAAATGCTACACGGTGCTCATGACCCCGAGGGACCACAAGATAACCAATGACTGATATCTTTACCTGTATACTGAAAATCATGATATAATAATGGAGAATACATAGAACTATAGGGCCATAAGGAGCAACTGAATACAATCATATGGGTGAAAATACACAAAATAACTCAATCTGAACGTAAATCTGAACATAAATCTATAAGCCTCTAAACTATCTTAATGAGGAGTTGAAGGAACATGTCTCTAACTAACTCCATTAAATTAAACTAAAGAAATAAATAAATGAATCAAATCATATTGTCCTCGAATCAATAAGGACTCACTGTATCTCTACGACTGGAATGTTACCGCTACTGCTAGGTTGGAGCTCGCGTCTCGAAACCTATGGTGTAACATGAAAGAAAGCACCATAGTGCAAATGCGTCAGTACAACTACAATATTGAGTATAGGAGAAAGGTAGGCTGAACATAAAGGGTTTCATGCATGAACAACACTGACTGACTAATATGAACGTGGGAGTACAAACACACATATATAGAAACTGGGACCGTGAGTACATGATAGCATGACCTGTAAGCCAATACATGGTTTACTGATAACTGTCATGACTGATACTGAAATTAATAACATGGATGACTGTATCTGACAGTCCTGTATATACTAAAATCTGAAGAACGCCCTGAGTTCTTTTACTAAGACTGATACTAAAATTGTGGGAAGTAGTGTTTAACCGATATGCCCGATGTATGCCGTTATGGCTAAGCTGGGGGGCAATCTCTTCCTCGACTGGAAGGGTGTCAATATTGTGCCATGGGTAAGGACAACCTGTGAGTAACTCTTATCTGGTGGGTACTCAATAAGAATGGTGGGAACCCTAAACTGACGGGTTAAGCCACCTCATCAACCCTAATTTGACGGGTTAAGATGTCTCAACCTACGCTGGCTATGTAGTTCTGGAACACAAGGATAACTACTAAGAATCACACCCTGAACTAGCGGGTGAGTTCCCATCCTTGGGTTCAGTCGGTGCTATCCTCTACTCCCATCTGGAGGGACTGGACATGAATAACTAACTGTGCATGACTTAATCTTACTGAATTCCGTCGACTGGTGGAATATTATTGATATCTGACAACTGACTAAGATCATGAGGTTTTCCTGAGTCACATGACTGACTGAAGTCTATGGAATTATAGCTTGAGTTCGGATATCATGAAACATGACATGGCTCTAGTCACACAGCTATAGTTTTTGGGTACAAGTATCCCCAGGACTCGATGGAAGGAAACTGACACACATAACTGCCTTGATCATACGAGTAGAGTCCATAATATATAATATCATAAGTAGGG
>NW_025836164.1:391872-396233 GCF_002878395.1 Capsicum annuum
GTCAGTTAGGTTACCTATTAACACAGACAACTTATGCAATAGATGATATTTTGCCTCCACGGATGATTTATATGTGGCAACAGATTAACCATCTGTTGCATCAGATTACCCATCCGCTACATAATTTATAGTAGATGGGTAATGTGTTGAGTTGGGTTCAGAGAACCAAAATGATAGATGGGTAGTATTTTACGAAATATGAATTGTCTATCACAACATACTACTCATCTATTGTACTAGTTGCAGTAGAAAGGTTATCTGTTGCAATAGATGACCCATCTGTCGCAACAGATGGCCTATCTATTTTTATATCTTTCTTTGAGTACAATTATTTTACTTGAAAGAAGACTTACTGCATCTTCCAGAGGTTTAAGGAGACTAACCTCCTTAAATCTTGTGTTGCTCTTTGCAGCCAACCACCTAAGGATCCTTAAATGAGAAACCTCATCCAAGTAATCCTTGACCTACTTTCAGGGGGGAGAAATGGCTTCAAATGCCCAAGCCTAAAACTATAAAAAGAAGCAGGAAGAAAAAAGTCATATTAATTATTCAATATAAATTAATGGAAGAGTAAGAAAATAGTGATTAAATTTACCTTGAAAGTCCAAGGAAAGCCGTATAATGTGATCATCTTTGGGGATAGATTTGTCAATAAATATTTAATAGTCAACTTGTAGTTGTCATATCCCCATGGGTAAATGTTGAATTTGTCAAAATCCTCAGCAAGCTCTAACAAATCGTCTTCTTGATAACGCTCAAACTACACTCTTGAATGGGTGCAAGCGATCGTTGTCAATATAAAACCCAACTAGGTTGGGGTCGAATCCCACAGGGAATATAGTATGAACTCAAGTCGTTTGAGATTTAATTCACTGATAGTTTAACGTTTCCTGAAATGGGGGCTGAAGTTTCACAAATAATTATTTGTCACTTTAACCAGAATTATGTTCTCTACGGCTTACGATACATAACAGATGCTAAAGGTGACTCGAGATTCTCATGGTGGTTATGATAACAAGCTATCTTTACAGATGATATGCTCAAATGTCTCTCGACCTATTTAAGCATCTAATTTCCTAATCCTCTCGGACATAGGAAATCGCTATTCACTGCCCAGATTTTACCTCAGGTTAATCAATCTTGTTACAGCGCTGATTATTAAGTAAAGTATTTCCGAGTCCCTGTTGATAATTCACTTCTTACGGTATATGATTTCTTTCTCAAGCAAATCAAAGTAGGTGTGTCTACTGTTTGCAACCACCATACGTTAACTAAAATCTCAGAATTATCAAGAAATCCTAACACCTATTAAATCTTGAGTGTTTAGCATATCATCATGACCTAAACCTAGATCCCATAATTCAGGTTAACGGAGTTTAGCCACTCATGATGCAAAGAACGAAACACATAATTGAATTCATAATTGAGAAGATTAACTTACAGAGATGAATAATAATTAGTGAATCGTAGATTAGATCACAAAGGAAAATATCCAAAATAGTTGTATTGTTGGAATCCAAAAAGATAGAGAAAGAAATATCGAAAAATATTCTTCATAACTCAAAGTATCGAACTCTCTTTAGAATAATGATGATAATGAAAGAATGCCTCCAGAAAACCCTTAAACAAAGATTTAAATAGTTCAACCTAAATAAGGAAATAAAATTAAAGTTTCAGCTTTTTCTCAAAATAGACGACGACATCCGTGATAGCCTATCAGGAGTATGACGACTTATCACTGATGTCGTCAGCTCCTCTACAATTTTGTCACTTGCTGCCTAAGGATGAAGACAACGTTGATGACGTATCAAGCTTTATCTCAGCTTCCAAGTTCTGCCTAAGTCTGACGGTGCTCCTGATGCCTTATCACTGGGATGACGACTTATCATGAATGTCGTCACAACTTCTCTTCAAATCCCATTCTCTGGTTAAGGATGATGACATTGATGACAGCATATCATACTTTTGACTTCATATCACCAGATGTCGTCATATGCTTCAACTCATGCTAAATCTCTGGTTAAGTCTGACGACAACTGTGATAGCCTATCACAGGGTTGACGACTTATCACAGATGTCGTCAGCCAAACTTCTCTTTAGATTCCTCCAGATTTTAACTTTTTTGCTTTCATTCTTATTGGTTCTCTATCCCATCAGCTTAAATTGTAAAATCAGACATAAATAAATCAAAAATGACAAAATTTGCTTAAGACTTCGCAATTATTCTTAGTTAAAGGTCTTAAATGTGTTAGCAATTGCTCACATATCAACACCCTCAACTTAAAACAATTGCTTGTCTTCAAGCAACTCAGCCCAACTAAGAGAATACATAGCATATTCAGCAGCCAATTTTCTCTTTTAAGCTCAAAATATAGTTACCACCTCCAAGGTCAATCCAATTAAAACCAACTGTGTATGTCATTGAAGAACAATAATGTAACACAAAGGACTCAAGCGACGGCATCAATCTTAGCCACATAAACAAATCATATACCAATGTTGCACTATTTAAACAAGCAAGTAGCTAGCAATAATACCAGTGTGCCCTCACAATAAGGAAATCCCCCTCCTCGCATATAATAAACCAAAAATTGAAACGTGGGGATCATTAAAAGAATCTCACTCTCAAAATGAAGTTTCAATTAGTGTACACCAATTACCATAGGCTTGACCTTATTTTCATTACCAAGACCTTCAGATAGGCCAGCTAGGATCACTATAGGACTTCTTTTGGGCTTATAATGTAGGCTGGGGCTGGTATGATATTCAAGGACATTTAGAGTAACTATGCCTCCTTAACACTACACTACTCTCTTAGGGCTCACTAATTAACCTCTTTTTTATTTTCTTTTCTATTGAACGCATATATTCAAGTTGGGTGACTCTTTTTTTTTAGAATAGCACCCAACTTTTATTATTTTTCCCTTATTCTACCCTTCTTCATACCCATCTTACACCATGCACCCCTATGATAGCCACCCTCAACTTAGGTTGTTTGCCTAGGTCAAGGTGCACAGTATCCAAGGAGGACCAGGGCCAAAACAGGTTCATTATGGTATAAATGGGAAGGTGAAAGGTGTCATAAGAAAAAAATAGGCTAATTAGGCTCAAAACAGGGATCAAGGGATATGATGTACATAGGGATCAGCCTCCGATTCACAGCTCACCGCTCATTTCTTAGTCATAAGGTCCTTCATGAATTTCGCATATCCTGGTATTTGCTTAAGTGCTTTAACTAGAGACACATTTATTATCAATTGCTTGAGCATTGCCATGAATTTACTGAATTTGGCATCATCAGCCTTCTTCTTCAATCATTAAGGAAAAGGAGGCGGTGGTCTAGGGATAGATTTCAACACCACTTCCTCTTCCTTCTCCTTTTTCTTTTTTAAAGCATCAACAGAACTATCCATCTTCTCAGACTCCACTGGTTTGCTTTCTTCAGATTCATTAACAACCACCTTACCATCTAAAGATTTGCCCATAGAAGGGCCAGGTAAGATTTTACCACTCCTAGTTGTAATTGCCATACATAAGCTATCATTCTGCGGATTCTGAATTGTATCACTAGGTAAAGTACCACTTTTTCTTTGGTTCAGTGTTGCGAAAAGTTGGCTCATTTGCTGCTTCAACTGCTTGATAGAAGTGAAGTGTGAACTAACCAACTGACTCAGGGTAGAGAATTCACTCTTTATAGTGGTTACCCCCGAGTTGGTAGCCTCAACTCCCTTCAATAATTTTTCCATCATGTTCTCCATGGACATCTTGCCAGATCTAGTTGGTGCAACATCTCGACTTCCAGGAGGAACATACAAACCATCCTATCATTATTGCTTCTCTAGTTTCCTTGCTCCCTATCTTTATAATCAAGCTTGTCATAAAAGTTATGACCTTGATTCCCTTGGCTATTGCCTCAGAATCCCCCCTGATTATTAACATAATTTGCCTCCTCATCTACATCAATAGTGCAATACCTCAATTTTTCTGAACCAAAATGCTACACAGTGCTCAAGACCCCGAAGAACCACAAGCTAACCCATGACTGATATCTGTGCCTGTAACTACATAATATACATATAAAATGCAGAAACATGAACAAAGAGGGCATAATATTCAATCTTGAATAATAAAATATCTGAAATAAGGTGGTATCACAGTACCAAAATAAAACTCAAAATACTAAAGTCTAAATCTGAAAACTCTATAATCGTCTGAAATCCTCTAAATTGTCTGAATAAGGAGTTGAAGAAACATGTCTCCAACTAACTCCCTAAACTGAAAATAAACTGAAATACTGGAATAATAAATGTAACGATCATGTCCTCATCTTTTGAGGACATGATCGTTACATTTATTATTCC
>NW_025836164.1:396333-406883 GCF_002878395.1 Capsicum annuum
GTCTGAATAAGGAGTTGAAGAAACATGTCTCCAACTAACTCCCTAAACTGAAAATAAACTGAAATACTGGAATAATAAATGTAACGATCATGTCCTCAAAAGATGAGGACTCTCTTCTAACTGAACTGCTACTGTTGATCTAGAATCGGTACCTCAGAACCTATGGTGTAACATAAAAAGAAAGCACCATAGCACAAATGCGTCAGTACAACTAAAGTACTGAGTATACGTGGGGGTAGGCTAAATGCATGGGGTTTATATGCATGAACATGCTGACTAATATGAACATGATAATACATACATACATACATATATAACTGCTACTGAACTCGTGGAGATACTGACTACTTGAGTTTGAACTCTGACAATATGAGTTTCATGACACTAAGTACTGAATGATTAATAACATGGATGACTATATCTAATAGTCCTAATTCTGGGGGAAACCATCTGAGTTCCAAACTATATCTGAACATCTAAGTATGAGATCAGTCCTAGCTAATGAGTGATCTCTGAAACTGAGTTCCAGGTGACCTCTAGATCTAATAATAAGTATATGAATATGGGACCAAGCCTATCTGACGGGATGGTCTAGGAATCAATGAAACTATCTGAGTTCCTTAGTGAGATCGATGACTATATCTGAGAGTCCTGATTCCTGATTTCTACTCTGAAGACTGATACTGAAACTTTAACTGTAACTATAACTGTGATTATGGGAGGTAGTAACCTAACCAACATGCTCCGTACTGTACTGGTGAGGTCCAATATTTGCCCTGATTGGAAGGGTGTCAATATCATGCCACGGGTAGAGACCTCTATTATGGTCAATCCTCTCTGATGGCTTACCCTGAACAGGAAATCAAGTCGAAGGCAATATAATAGTCAAGTATAGCCTTAATCTGATGGGTATCTCTTGTCCTGCACTGACTGCATAGTTCTGGAGTACAGGTATTGTTGCTAATGGCTCTGCCTTTATAATGGGAAAAAATGCCATCCCTACGCTCGCTCGGTGCTAGTCCCTACTCCGAACTGAAAGACCCTAAAAATATTAACTATGCTGAACTGACTAACTAAACTGAACTGGTTTATAAACTGATTAACTGAGCTGATAATATTTTCTTAGTTGAACTAAGCTAAATTCACTGAGTTCCATTGGCTGGAGGAAAAGCTACTTGAGATCTGAGGTCTGACTGAGAGTACTGAAACTACTGGGACTACTGAACTACTATGATTTCTGAGTTTTTCTGAGTCACGTGGCGAACTAAAATCTATAGAGCATAGCTTGACTGAGGATGTCTTGAAAAATGACACTAGCTCTAGGCACACAGCTATATTTTTTGGGTACAAGTACCCCAAGGACTCGATGGAAGGAAACTAATACGCATGGCTGACTTGATCATAAGAGTAGAGTCCACAATTCACAATATCATTTCATAATAAGAATGATTCTCAACAAACTATCACATGATCAGGAATGCACACAACATGTATATACTTGCATGGATTTAACAACATGGTCATTCCATATCACAACAATATCATGAGCATCTCATACAACATCTTCAATTCAAGACAATAGCATGGGGATCACGTTGAACATAAACTTAGAACATGGAATAGTCATTTAGGACTTATTATGTCATAAAAGCATGATTTCTATTCACTTAGGTATTTTCACAAACACCTTACATGCACATCTTAGGCATAGGTGGATTCATCAAGATTACAAATATTCAACCACCAATTTCACATATTTATACATTAAATACCACCATATCCTCACATAAAACATACAAAGATCCCATCTTAGGCATCATCAAATTCCAACCATGTGAACATCAACCACCAACAACATAAACATCATAATACATTATTTAGAAGATGGTTCTTGAGCTTCATGGACGAAAGGAGTCCATGAATCAACTCACGCATACCTTAGAAGGAAGATTCTTGATGATTCACGGAGGAATTTCCTTGAAATTGGATCTTCAAGCTTAATTATGCAACCCTAGTTGTTTTTCTCTTTTAGTGCTCTTGGATGATGAACTTAAAATGTTAGTATGGTTGTAATGTAATTAGGAGCTATATATTTCATAGGGTTAAGTTTAGGGACGTGTAAGGAGTGTTAAAATACTTAATTACCCTCAAAATAACTCAAAATGGAGTGTTTAAGTCACTTGAAACCATAAGATATGCACCACATATGATATCGCATATATTTACATAGGCGCCGCATATGATATCGCCTATATCTACATAGGTGCCGCATATGCTATCACCTATATTTACATAGGCCCCGCATATGCTTTCCAGTGGCCATGTGGGATTGGTTAGGCGATGCACTCTACTTCGCAAAGCCATAACTCCTAGCTCGGGTGTCGAATTTTGATGAAATTGGTATCGTTGGAAAGCTAATTCAATTCTCTATAATTTGGTGGGTATAAATATACAAAAATACCACATTACATCAATTTTTACTCGTTCAAATATGACCCTTACAAAATCAAACACTAAAACTTGATGGATTCAAAAACTCTTAGCTAGTATTACCTTAAGTGACTCATATGAACATGCTTAATGCATCATAAGTTATCTTATTGCTAGGATACTCATTGTAAGTCATGCACTCAAGTATGAATCACAGGATAGGAGATTTCATATGTAGGAAAACTGGTTTATCTCCTAGCTTAGAAACATACAGGGTATTACAATATATCTTCCCTGGGAACATTCGTCCTCGAATGGAAATTAACTGAGGCGGGAGAGATGATAATTTGAAGTACGTACAATACATACACTACTGAAACATGGGTTCATGACTGAGATGACTGAAAACTGAGCACAACATACTGAATATGCATATCTAATGCATGGGAATCTGATTCATGAATATAAGATTGAGGATTCTAATAAAGTTAGTTTTCTTAAAATGAGAATGCATATCTGATGCACAACTGAAAGGCTGAGTCCATTCATGTCTGATGCATGATTACATGACTGACATGATATGTAAATATATGAGTGAAGATACTGATAAATAGTTCTTTCTCTACTGAACACATATATCTAATGCTTGAATATCTAACTGAGTTGACTCTTGAAAGCTTGACCGATTATGCCATAGCACTTGATAACTAATTTATAATGGAAACATGAAAGCATCAAGAAAAGGTGGTGTATCTTTCTCTTGGGACACTATGTCACTCTAGGAATGTTTACCTTACTGGGATACTAGGGTGATGCACACGGCATCTACGAACTAGATTATAACTAAACATTGGAGAGCTGAGACTAATGCATGATGCATGAACAGAAATAGACCTGCTAATGTTACTGACTAACTCTTGTGGAAACATAATCTCAAACGAGCACAAGATATCTAACAATGCATACAATGATCATGAAAAACTTATAACGTACCCGAATCTAGGTTGGGGAAACTTTCTAGATCATGGTGAGTCTGGAGTGAATAGAGTCGATTCTGACGCTGACCACTATTGGTGCTGGGATTTGTGGCCTGGTCACGTGAATCTCTACCTTTCTGAGCTAACACTCTACACTCCCACATTCTATGGCCTGGCTTACCGCACCCAAAACATACCTGACTATTAGCTCTGCAAGCACCTAGATGATTCTTGCCACACTCTCCATAAAGCAGATAAGTACGCTTACTTCTAACACTACTCTAGGCTTTGGAGCCCGGTGTGTCACCATGACTAACATCTCCAAAGTTAGGTGTGGGCACACTGGCTGAAGATGGAACAGGGGCTGAATTTTTCTGACTATGGTGAGAACAATTACCACCCCGTGCCCCAGCCAGAGAAAAGTTGTAACTACCTATTCTGAATCTCTTATTAGATCTCTCCCTCTCCTTAGACTTATCTACCTCTATCTGCTGAGCATGCATCATTAACCTAGCAAGGTCCATTTCCCTATTAAGCATAGCTGTTCTATACTCTTTCAATACTAACCCAAACACACCAGTCACAAACTTACTCATACTCGCTTCGGGGTCAGCTATCAAGTCAGGAGCATACTTAGCTAACTGGTTGAACTTAAGACAATACTCTTTCACTATCATAGAGCCTCGTCTTAGGTTCATAAACTCTTCTACCTTAGCTTCTCTTATCTCTAAAGGGAAAAACTTATCTAAGAAGGCATCCTAAAATATCTGCTAATTCATGGGAGTTACATCTTCCCCTTCACTCTTCTTCCATAATACTATCCAATTATGAGCAATATCTTTCAGCCTATAGGACGCTAATTCCATACTCTTCTCCTCTGACACATGCATGATTTGGGTGATCTTCTTTACCTCTTCTAGATATAGCTGTGGATCCTCTCCTGTTACTGACCCAAAGAATTCTGGAGGGTTCATTCTCATAAAATTTCTGATTCTAGCTGCAGCTGAATCCCCATCTTACTGAGGTGGGGCAGCAGTCTGTTGGTTTCCCTAAACACTAGTGGTCACAGCCTGGGCTAGGGCCAAAAAAGTTGCCCAAAATTCTGCATGTGACACATTCTCATTCAAAGTATCTGTGGGTTGTGGGGCTGACTGATTCCCTATTCTCTTCTTAGGAGGCATGTTCTGCAAACAGAAAAGGAACAAGGATTAAACTGAAAGTTCAACATGCTCTTTTGCTCACTGGCACGATATGAGTACTGAAAGAAGGTAAACTATTCCAAAAACATCTTATAGCCACCTGTACATAAATTTGGTGTGCAACACACCCATGTACAAGACAATACTAGATACGATTTTCAGACTTCCTAGGACTCTATTAAACCTTAATCTTTGATACCAAGTTTGTAACGCCTCGATTTTTCTAAACCAAAATTCTACAAGGTGCTCATGACCCTGAAGGACCACAAGCTAACCCATGACTGATATTTGTACCTGTAACTACATAATATACATATAAAATGTGGAAACATGAACAAAGAGGGTGTAAGGTTCAATCTTGAATAATAAAATATCTGAAATAAGGTGGTATCACAGTACCAAAACAAAACTCAAAATACTAAATTCTAAATCTGAAAACTCTATAATCGTCTGAAAGCCTCTAAAAGTCTCAATAAGGAGTTGAAGGAACATGTCTCCAACTAACTCCCTAAACTGAAAATAAAATGAAATACAGGAATAATAAATGTAACAATCATTTCCTCGAAAGATGAGGACTCACTGCTTACTGAACTGCTACTGATGATCTGGAATCTGCACTTCACAACCTATAGTGTAACATAAAAATGAAGCACCATAGCGCAAATACATCAGTATAACTAAAGTACTGAGTATACGTGGGGGTAGGCTAAATGCATGGGGTTTATATGCATGAACATGCTGACCAATATGAATGTGAGAATACATACATACATACATACGTAACTGCTACTGAACTCGTGGAGATACTGACTACTTAAGTTTAAACTCTGACAACATGAGTTTCGTGATACTGAGATACTAAATGATTGATAGCATGGATGACTATATCTAACAGTCCTAATTCTGGGTGAAAATATCTGAGTTCCAAACTGTATCTATATATCTAAGTCAAAGATCAGTCCTAACTAATGAGTGATCTCTGAAACTGATAATGAGAATACTTGACTAAATCTGAGATTGAGATCAAGCCTGTCTGCCAGGTGAACTCTATATCTAATAATAAGCATTTGAATATGGGATCAATCCTATCTGATGAGATGGTCCAGGAATCAGTAGAACTGTCTGAGTTCCTTACTGAGATCGATGACTATATCTGACAGTCCTGATTCCTGATTTCTACTCTAAAGACTGATACTGAAACTGTAACTGTAACTGTGACTGTGGGAGGTAGTAACCTAACTGACATGCCCCGATACTATACTGGTGGGGTCTAATATTTGCCCTAATTGTAATGGTGTCAATACCATGCCATAGGTAGAGACCTCTACTACGGTCAAGCCTCTCTGACGGGTGACCCTGAACAGAAAATCAAGCCTAAGGCAATATAATAGTCAAGTATAGCCTTAATCTGACAGGTGTCTCCTGTCCTGTACTGGCTATGCAGTTCTAGAGTACAGGGATTGTTGCTAACGGCTCTGCCTTTATAATGGGAAAAACCATCATCCTTCCACTCACTCGATGCTAGTCCCTACTCCCAACTGAAAGACCCTAAAAAGGATTAACTGCGCTGAGCTGACTAAATGAACTGAACTAATTTATAAATAGATTAACTAAGCTGATAATATTTCTTAGCTAAACTAGGCCGAATTCACTGAGTTCCATTGACTGACGAAAAAGCTACTTGAGATTGGAGGTCTGACTAAGAGTCCTGAAACTACTGGGACTACTGAACTACTAAGACTTCTGAGTTTTTCTGAGTCACGTGACTAACTGAAATCTATGGAGAATAGCTTTACTGAGGATGTCTTGAAACATGACACTATCTTTAGGCACACAGCTGTAGTTTTTGGGTACAAGTACCCCCAGGACACGATGGAAGGAAACTGACACGCATGACTGACTTAATCATTAGAGTAGAGTCCACAATTCATAATATCATAAGTAAGGATTTCATAATAAGAATGATTCTCAACAAACTATCACATGATCAGGAATGCACACAACATGTATATACTTGCATGGCTTCAAAACATGGTCATTCCATGTCACAACAATATCATGATCATCTCATACAACATCTTCAATTCAAGACAATAGCATGGGGATCACATTGAAAATAAACTTAGAACATGGAATAGTCATTTAGGACTTATTATGTCATAAAAGCATAATTTCTATTCCCTTAGGTATTTTCATAAACACCTTATATGAACATCTTAGGCATAGGTCGATTCATCAAGATTACAAATATTCAACCACCAATTTCACATATTTATACATTAAATACCACCATATTCTCACGCAAAACATACAAAGATCCCATCTTAGTCATCATCAAACTCCAACCACGTGAACATCAACCACCAACAACATAAAAATCATAATACATTATTTAGAAGATGGTTCTTGAGCTTCATGGATGAAAGGAGTCCACGAATCAACTTACGCATACCTTATCAGGAAGATTCTTGATGATTGATGGAGGAATTTCCTTGAAATTGGATCTTCAAGCTTAATTATGCAACCCAAGTTGTTTTTCTCTTTTAGTGCTCTTGGATGATGAACTTAAAATGATAGTAGGGTTGTAACGTAATTAAGAGCTATATATTTCATAAGGTTAAGTTTAGGGACGTGTAAGGAGGGTTAAAAGACTTAATTACCCTCAAAATAACTCAAAATGGAGTGTTTAAGTCACTTGAAACCATAAGATATGCGCCGCATATCATATCGCATAAATTTACATAGGCGCCGCATATGATATCGCCTATATCTACATAGGCTCCACCTTATATTTACATTGGCGTCACATATGCTTTCCAGTGGCCATGTGCGATTGGTTACGTGATGCACTCTACTTCGTAAAGCCATAACTCCTAGCTCAGGTGTTGAATTTTGATGAAATTGGTATCGTTGGAAAGATAATTTAATTATGTATAATTTGGTGGGTATAAATATTCAGAAATACAACAATAACATCGAGTTATACTCGTTCAAATATGACCCTTACGAAATCAAACACTAAAACTTGATGGATTCAATAACTCTTAGCCTGTATTAGTTTAAGTGACTCATATGAACATGCTTAACGCATCATAAGCTATCTTATCGCTAGGATACTCATTGTAATTCATGAACTCAAGTATGAATCATAGGATAGGAGAGTTCATATATAGGAATAATGTTTGGTCTCCTAGCTTAGAAACATGTCGGGTATTACAAATAGCAACAGTACATTAAGGTTCCACAGCCTTAACCTTTTCAGTCTTGCCTAACAGTAAGTGCTTGGTCAGCGAGTCCATCTGAGTCTTTAAGTCTTCTATGTCTGGGTCTTTCTCCTTATCCCTGCTGTGTTGCTCTGTAGTCATACCACCAGAAATAGTCGGGCTAGCTACCACAGAATCCCTGGTATGCCAAGCCCAACTCTGTTTGGCCATTCTATTCAGCACGTCTGAAGCATCTTGAAAAGAAAGGTCAATGATTGAACCACCTGTAGCATTATCTATAATTGGCTTTGTCACAGAGTTAAAATCTCTGTACA
Organism: Capsicum annuum; assembly: GCF_002878395.1. NCBI lineage: Eukaryota > Viridiplantae > Streptophyta > Magnoliopsida > Solanales > Solanaceae > Capsicum > Capsicum annuum. The sequence continues at coordinate 404,478 of NW_025836164.1, forward strand.
AAGTCTCTATCAAGTGCAAGTCCATCATGTTGTGGTTCGGATATTATCCCATCTTCTTCTTGAATCTCTTCCAAGTTTCATGCAATGCTTCATTCGGGAGCTGCCTGAAGTTACTGATGTCATCCCTTAACTATACCCTCCTGGAGGGTGGAAAGAACCATTCTAGGAACACCTCTTTCAACTGTCTTCGGTTGGTTATAGAATCGGGCTCTAGCTTATTTAACCACATTGTTGCCTCCCCAGACAGAGACAATGAAAACAATCTCAATCGGATCATATTTTGGCTCACTCCCATATTATCAAAATATTTGCAAATAATGATAAAGTTCACCAAGGGCATGTTTGGCTCATCACCAAGTAAGCCTCCTAACAACCCCTTCAGATTCAGGAGTTGAATCATAGTACTTGTTATGCTGAATTTTGCACCAGGTGCCAATGGTGGAGTAATGATAGCACCCGTTGCACCTACTCCAGCCATTCCTTTGTCATCATCATCAACCTCATAATGGATAGATTGTTGACCATACCTTCCTCTAACTGGATGGTTTCTATTGAAATTTTGTTGCACTGGTGTAGCAATTTGCTTAGCTCGCCTTGGGTTTTAAGGATTCAGCAATTCCTCATCACCCAAATCTTTATCATCAGGGTTAGGATGATGTACTTTTTGACCCTGGTTTTGTACATTCACCTGAGCCCTGGCCAAGGCTGCCAGTCTGTCAGCCTCTTGTTATTCTACCATTCTCTCGATCAGCTAAGGTTTCGAATTAATTGGTAATAACAGTTCTTTTAAACTTCTTATTTTTGGCATAAACAACAAGGAACCTGCAATAAACAAAAAAAAAAACAAATAAACGTAAATCTAGGAAACCTAACTAGGTTGGGCTCGAATCCCACAACTTTCAGTTTACAATCGTATTTCCCGGCAATGGCACCATTTTTTATAACGCTCAAACTACACTCTTTAATGGGTGTAAGCGATTATTGTCAATATAAAACCCAACTAGGTTGGGCTCGAATCCCACAGGGAATATGGTGTGAACTCAAGTCATTTGAGATTTAATTCACTGATAGTTTAACATTTCCTGAAATAAGGGTTGAAGTTTCACAAATAATTGTTTGTCACTTTAATTTTAATGTTTACAATTAAGATTTTATAAAATAACTAGAATTATGTTCACTAGGGCTTACGGTACATGACAGATGATAAAGGTGACTCAAGATTCTCATGGTGGTTAGGATAACAAGCTATTTTTATCAATGATATGCTCAAATGTCTCTCGACCTATTTAAGCGTCTAATTTCCTAATCCTCTCGAACTTAGGAAGTTTCTATTCACTGCCCAAATTTTACCTCAGGTTAATCAACCTTATTACAACGATAATTATTAAACGAAGTATTTTCGAGTCCCTATTGATAATTCACTTCCTACTATATATGATTTCTTGCTCAAGTAAATCAAAGTAGGTGTGTCTACTGTTTACAACCACTAGACATTAATTAAAATCTCAGAATTATCAAAAAATCCCAACACCTATTAAATCTTGAGTGTTTAGCACATCATCGTGATCTAACCCTAGATCCCATAATTCAGGTTAATGGAGTTTAGCCACTCATGATGCAAAGAACGAAACATATAATTGAATTCATAATTGAGAAGATTATCTTACAGAGATGAATAATAATTAGTGAATCGTAGATTAGATCACAAAGGAAAATACCCAAAATAGTTGTATTGTTGGAATCCAAAAAGATAGAGAAAGAAATATCGAAAAATATTCTTCATGACTCAAAGTATCTAACTCTCTTTAGAATAATGATGATGATGAAAGAATGCCTCTACAAAACCCTTAAACAAAGCTTTAAATATTTCAACCTAAATAAGAAAATAAAATTAAAGTTCCAGCATTTTCTCAAAATAGACGACATCCGTGACAGCCTATCAGGAGTATGACGACTTATCACTAATGTCGTCAGCTCCTCTACAATTTTGGCTCGTGCTGCCTAAGGCTGATGATGATAATGACGAGGTATCAAGAGTTTGACAGCTTGTCACAAATGTCGTCAAAAATTCATCTCAGCTTCCAAGTTCTGCCTAAGTCTGACGATGCTCCTGATGCCTTATCACCAGGCTGACGACTTATCATGAATGTCGTCACAACTTCTCTTCAACTCCCATTCTCTGGTTAAGGATGACGACATTCATGACAGTGTATCACACTTTTGACATCATATCACAAGATGTCATCACAGGCTTCAAATTATGCCAAATCTCTGGTTAAGTCTGACGACATCTGTGATAGCCTATCATAGGGCTGACGACTTATCACAGATGTCATCAGCCAAACATCTCTTCAGATTTCTCCAGATTTCAACTTCTTTGATTTTATTCTTGTTGGTTCTCTATCC
>NW_025836165.1:0-1260 GCF_002878395.1 Capsicum annuum
TCAGTTAATTTTCATTCGAGGATGAATGTTCCCAAGGGGGAGATATTGTAATACCCCGCATGTTTCTAAGCTAGGAGACGAGCCATTTTTTCTACATATGAAATCTCCTATCCTGTGATTCATACTTGAGTACATGACTTACAATGAGTGTCCTAGCGATAAGATATCTTATGATGCGCTAAGAATGTTCATATGAGTCACTTAAGGTAATACAAGCTAAGAGTTTTTGAATCCATCAAGTTTTAGTGTTCGATTTTGTAAGGGTCATATTTGAACGAGTATAACTCGATGTTAATGTGGTATTTCTGCATATTTCTACCCACCAAATTATAGAGAATCGAATTAGCTTTCCAAAGATACCAATTTCATCAAAATCCGACACCCGAGCTAGGAGTTATGGCTTTGCGAAGTAGAGTGCGTCGCCTAACCAATCGCACATGGCCACTGGAAAGCATATGTGATAGCATATGCGGCGCCTATGTAAATATAGGCGATAGCATATGCGGCTCCTATGTAGATACAGGCAATATCATATGCGGCGCCTATATAAATTTAGGCGATATCATATGCGGCGCCTATGTAAATATATGCAATATCATATGTGGCGCATATCTTATGGTTTCAAGTGACTTAAATACTCCGTTTTAAGTTATTTTGAGGGTAATTAAGTCTTTTAACACTCCTTACACGTCCCTAAACTTAACCCTACGAAATATATAGCTCCTAATTACATTACAACCCTACTAACATCTTAAGTTCATCATCCAAGAGCACTAAAAGAGAAAAACAACTAGGGTTGCATAATCATGCTATGTCTCATTTGCAAATATGATCAAGTTGGTTTCTATCTTTAATGTCCATTTGTGTCTTGACTACACTTTAAATGAGAAAATAGGGAGTGTCCTAGATGGCTAGTGTCTCCGAGGCCTCCTGAAAAGTGAGATCCACAAATGATCCCTCTGCAACATTACCAACAATTGGCTTCGTAATAGAGTTCAAAGCCCGATAAAGGGTCTCCATCAGATGAATATCTGTCATAGTATGGTTCAGACACTACGTCAGCTTTTTTTTTAATCTCTCTCATGTCTCATGAAGGGTTTCGGTTGGGAGCTGCCTAAATTTGCTGATCTCATCCCTCAATTGTACCCTTTTGGAAGGCGGAAAGAACCTTTCTTTGAAACCCTCTTTCAGTTGCCTCCAAGTTGGTTATCGAATTGGGTGTCAGCTTATTAAGCCACAATGTTGCCTCTCCAGATAAAG
>NW_025836166.1:0-3111 GCF_002878395.1 Capsicum annuum
TACCACTATCTCAGATGAAATATAGAGGTTATTTCCGATTAAAAAAAAAGAAAAAATTAGTGAAAAAAGCATAGCAACTAACAAGGAAACAATGTAAAGTCTACCAAAAAGGAACAAGGACAAAAATAATACGACAAAGTGCACCCACGGGTGCAGCCTAGTGGTTCAATAAAGTTGGGTTGAGCGCCGTGAGGTCTTAGGTTCAATTCCCAACAGCGACAAACACTCTACGTGATTTCTTACCATATGCTCTTGCCTTGGTGGATAGAGTTATCTATACCTATTTCTGGTGGGAGGTGGCATGTATCCCGTGGAAATTAGTCGAGTTGCGCCTGGCCCGAATACCACAACAATAACATACCCAGTGTATTCCCACAAAGTGGGATGTGAAGAGGGTAAAGTGTACGCACGCCATACCACTAAAGAGGCGGTTCTAGATAGACCCCGGCTCATAACAAATACCAATATAACAAACAAAAAACATAAAAATACACAAGAGAATGATACAAGTAACAAGACACTCATAAATTAATACTATAAACTATCTATATGAAATCACCAACAACACCAAACCACCACAAACAATAAACTACAATGCATAACACTATGAGTACAGAAACAACAACACACAAAGCAAGGATTACAATAATAGAAATATAATAGATATAACAAGCAAGGACTACCAGTGGCGGATCAGGGGGTTCATTCGAACCCGCATCGACGGAAAATTATACTATTTTTATAGTGGCTCCGCCAGTGAGGACTACAATACTACGACTAGTACATCGACAACACTCAATACCCTCACAATTATTCAAAAAAATACTTTCAGCTAATTCGACTCTCGAACGAAACATAACAAGTGAAGGTGAACGGAATAAATAGCATAGTAAGTAGCATACCGGCGCCCATAATGAAGATGATTCGGCCTAAGCCTATTCCGGTTTGCAAAGCCATGGCCGGCCGATGGTAAAAGGGATCAACAAAACCTAGGATTAAATTTTTTTATGAGAATTTATAAGTGCTTAGGGGGAATTGGGCTTATGCTTAGTCGTCATTCTAGTTTATTAGTTCAGAGGAACGACGTGGTTTTGGTGCTTAATGGCGGTTAGCTCAAGATTTACCTTGTCGTGGAACTCAAGCCACTTCGACTTAGGCCACGTTTGGTCAAGGAAACACTAAGAATTTTTAAGAATTGGAGTAGGAGTTGATGTTGTGTTTGGTTATGAATATAAATTGTAGTTGTATTTGAAATTTAGTGAGAGAATTAGGTGGAAAAAAGTGAAAATAAATTTTAATTGTTTTCACTTTTTTAAAAATAATTTTATGATTAAATGTTATTATTTTATTTTTACACTAAAGTGAAATAATTTTTTAAAAAAACAAAAAAAAATCATGTTCAAATGCATAAAAAATTTTGAATACGGTGGGTTTTGCATTTTCTGTCAAAAACTCAATAAATAAAAATTTATTCGAACTTAAAATTTTCATACATTTTAATCAACTAAAATTTAAGACTAACGAGTATTTATAGATATACTAGAGTTGCATGGTCTATGCTAGCACGGACTCAATGCAAAAGAATGTGTTAAGTCATCAAATAGATTAATCAGAACATTCAAATATATCAATTTTTAAAGAAAATCCACTTGAAGTGTATAAATATTACAACTTTAAGTTGAAATGGAGAAAGAAAACAAATAATAGAAAATACCCAGAATTTATGTTGGACTAAAAAGCTTCAACAACAAAAATCAATCTCCCACTTTTATATCGAAATGCACCACTTAGCCCCAGAAAAAGCCTCTTCTATTTTGATTAGAGGTGCATGACCCGTCTCAGCACGGCCCAACACTATAGATATCTTTTAGTTCCAATATTCAATATTAATAAGATATAAACATAAATGTACATTGATTTAAAATGATAACTTTTTAAATAATAACTATTTGATAATACTCGCTAAAGAGTGAAGTTTTATAAGATAATTTTTTTTCACATGATAAAAAAGTGTGATGTATCATGTAGTCGAGTTATTTTAACTGTTTGATAATAAGATTGAGACCTGTTACAAAATATAGAAAAGTTGTAGAATTAATATTCATAGGATTATTTCATATAAAAACTGGAACAAAAGATACTCCAATTAATAACAAAATCTTGGACTATTTTCTCAAAGATGATTATGGTTGAAGCAGCTGCAACAAACATTTCATAAACGCATATTTTTCTTGTTTTAATTAAACACTATTAATTTTTTAATACATAAATGACCTCTAATAATTAATTAGGGGTGATATAGTAAAATCACGGCTCAGCTCTTGAAGCAGCCATGTCGAAACCAATGTTTTAATTAAATATTATGAATTTTTTAATACATAAAAATGACTTAGAATAATTAATTAGAGGTGATACAGTAAAATCATGATTGAAGGAGGTCAACTTAATTTAATACATCAAGACTTAATTTATCATTTTATGTCTATTTTAATTTTTTAAAATATGATTAAATTTTTAACATTTAGATGACTCATAATAATTAATTATAAGCGATATTTAGCAAAATTATGGTTGAAGCAGCTGTAGCAGACATGTCATCTATTTTTTAATTAAATATTATTAATTTTTTAATACATAAATGACTTATAATGATTAATTAGGGATGATATAGTAAAATCACGGTTAAAGCAGCTGAAACAAACGTCATAAATATCTATTTTTTAATTAAATATTATTAATTCTAATATATAAATGACTTATAATAATTAATGAGGGTAATATAGTAAAAATAAGTATTAATTCTAATATATAAATAACTTATAATAATTAACTAGGGATAATATAATAAATCACGGAGCAATTAGAGATAATATAGGCAGACATGTCATCTATTTTTTTAATTAAATATTATTAATTTTTTAATACATAAATAACTTATAATAATTAATTAGGGATGATATAGTAAAATCATGGTTAAAGTGGCTGAAACAAACATCATAAATATCTATTTTTTAATTAAATATTATTAATTCTAATATATAAATGACTCATAATAATTAATTAAGGGTAATATAATAAAAAAATATTATTAATTTTAATATATAAATGACT
>NW_025836167.1:0-1088 GCF_002878395.1 Capsicum annuum
AACAACAAAACATAAAATAACGGGAAAAAATAAAATTAACAAAATACAAATAGAAAGTCCTTTCGAACAATTTGTAAAAACAATTGATAATAATGATTATAGTTATAGAGACATAGATATAGAAGAAAATTTAGAAATAATAAATGATAGAATAAACACAACAAAAAGAATAACTTATGAAAAATCAGAATCATCAAGTTCATCAAAAAGAACAAGTTATGAAACAAGTTCAACAACTAATTTAAACCAAAATTACATAGCAGGAACGATAAATGAAAAAGAATATTTAATACTCTTAAATATAGGACAAGAAGAAAATTATATAGCAAGGTATCTGACAATAATATATGCCCAGATCTACCAAGAAGCTTAATAAACACTAAAAATATAGCAGAAAAAGAAATAACAATACGAGTTAGAAAAATAAAAATAGAATTTGAAATAAAGAAAGAAATGCAAAAAGCAGACATAATATTAGGAATAAAATGGATAGAACAAGTAATACCATATATTATAGAGCATACACAATTATCTATAACATATAACAGAGAGAAATTATTCTTAAGAAGAGATTTAACATGATATGAAAATATATGTATTAATGAAGATAGTAGTAGAAGGGTATTACAGTAGATATTATACGCCTATGATAGATACAGGAGCAGAAGCTAATTTATGTAGATATAATTGTTTACCAAAAAGTAAACGGGATAAATGAAAGACACCAATAATAGTTCAAGGATTTAATAACGAAGGAAGCTTAATTACTTATAAAACTAAGAATGTAAAAACACAAGTATGGGATAAAATACAATAGAAGAAATCTATAATTATGAGCTAACATCAAAAGATATACTTTTAGGAATGCCGTTTTTAGATAAATTATACCCATATATAATAACTAGAACGGATTGGTGGTTTACAACACCATGTAAACAGAAAGTAAGAGAAAAAAAAGAGTTACTAATAAAATAAGAAAGAAAACTGATTGGATAGAAGGAAGTGAAAAAATTACACAAAAATTAAAAAATATAAAAAATACTGAAGATACAATAGAATTGGTCGTATTTTCAATAAATAAAAAGGAA
>NW_025836168.1:0-2089 GCF_002878395.1 Capsicum annuum
TATATCACCTCTAATACAACCCATTGGTTGTGCACCCCTTTCTGAATAAGGCATCGATGATGATGATGTAACAAATGACCCCGTAGGTTGTGCCATACCCCCTATGCCCCTTCATGGGAATTTTCTCATCATATGCCCTGACATACCGCACCAAAAGCAAACATTGGTCCCCAGCCGATATACACCCAAATGATACCTTCCACATTTATTGCATGGCTCTCGAGGAGGTCTCGATTGGCTCATATTCCCTTGCCCTTGGTACCCCACTGTCCACAAACTCTGACTCTCACTTCTGTGCCCAAATTGATTTCCTTTGGACCCTTGGAACTGTGGTGAGGCACTAGCTGTAGAATAAGAAGATAATGGCCTATGTGGTCTAGCAAAAAACTGTGGTCTGAACCCTCCTTGGGATGCCATAAACTGTCCTGTAGATCTGGCCCTCTTGGAATATCCTCTTTCTAATTCCTGTGTTCTTCTCCTCTGCCTCTGATCTTCCATTTTCTATGCAAAACCTTGGATCCTCGCTATGTCCATATCTTTGTTCAAAGTGGCAATAGTACAATCTCTAACTAGATATGGATCCAGCCTATCCACATATTGATGAACTCTGTCATCCATAGTAGCTACAACATTAGGAGAATATCTCGACAAGGAATTAAATTGGAGACTGTACTCCCTCACACTCATAATCCCATAATGAAGATTTAAAAACTGATCTGCACAGGCCTGACGAATCTAGAATGGAAGATAATGATCAAGAAATACCTCTTTAAACTCTTTCCAAGTAGCTGGGGGTGCATCAATACCCCTAGATTATTTCCATTCCTCGTACCAATATATAGCCTCTCCTTTTAATCTATACGTCGCTAACTCCACTGTCTCTCTACCCGTTACATGCATAACATCTAAGGCCCTTTGAATTTGATTAATAAAGTCCTATGGGCCCTCATTAAGATCTGATCCAGTAAAAGTGGGAGGATCCATCTTAAGAAAATCTTGTGTTTGAAGGCTAGCTGCCCAATTTGTACCACTAGGACCCGTGATAGGAATGGCTTGCCCTTGAGCTTGCCCAGCAACTATATGAGTCAAAAGTTGCACTACATTTCTAAGATCTTGATCAGCAGCATTAATAGGTGGCTCTGGGGATATAGTTCTCCTCCCCCTTATTTCTTTCGGAGTTGAAGAAGTTCCTGATGCATGCTAAGCTGGAGCCTCACTTTGATTAGCTGGTATAGTAGGTGACTTACTAGTTCCTTCTCCGGCAGCCATATCTACTTTCTTACCGGTATTCTTGCTTCTGGTAACCGGCATCATTACTATAATAAGAGAAACAAATGAATTCAGTGGTCAACAATGGCTTCATATGCAATATAGGATCTATCGCATGATCTAATACATGAAGAAAAAAAAACAATTCCTAAATGTCCATAGCCTCCTATTTATAGATGCGGTGCACGACACACAGATAAAAAAGACTCTACGTAGACACGGCTTTGTAGAATCACTAGGAAGAACTTCTCTAATACGACTTTTGTCATGCCTCAAATCCTATTGGGGCGGAATGGCACCCGTAACCGAGGAGGCCCGGGAGAACCAACTCATAACCTTATACTTCCCATGCATACCACTATGACAACCTAAAAAGTTGGACAGCATCATATCGCATATAAAAGGAAATAATCACCTGTATAAGCTCGAGCACACATATATATGTATATACAATACTTGACCGTTTGAGCCATCACGTCTATTAACAAACCACCTTGACTGTACATTAGGTCTACAAAGCTTCTAGACAATACACAGAGTTTAACTAAGGTCGGGACACACCCCGCCATATAACTAACTTCTATACAATACCAAAAGTGACTGGATATGACACAGAAAGCCTCGAAGCAAACTGGAGCTCACCAATACCAGCTGGATATCCTGGCTCCTACTTGTGTGGTGTATGAGCTGAGGTACCTATGCCTGCATCATAAAATAAAGGTCCCCCGTGGGGGACGTCAATACGAAATATGTACTGAGTATGTAAAGTTGTAGATAATCACATATGATATAGGAGCTCAATAGAAATAAAAAACAAGTG
>NW_025836169.1:0-2154 GCF_002878395.1 Capsicum annuum
TGACTCTACGCAGTTTTCAACCTTTCCCTAATCAACTTAACTTTTTCCATAGCCTCGAATACCGAATCAGGACCACTCACATCCGCTTCACCCACCTCGAACCAACCTATGGGTGATCTACACTTCTTCCCATACAAGGCTTCAAATGGAGCCATGCCAATACTAGAGTGAAAGTTGTTATTATAAGCAAATTCTATCAATGGTAAGTGATAATCCAAACTTCCCTTAAAGTCAAGTGCACAAGCTCTCAACATATCCTCTAAGGTCTGGATGGTCCGCTTAGCTTGGCCATCGGTCTGTGAATGAAAAGCAGAACTCAAAAGCACTTGGGTACCAAGACCCTTCTGACAAGCTTTCCAAAATTGCGAAGTGAACTGAGTACCCCTATTTGAAATGATAGACAAGGGAAGTCCATGCAGTCTGACTAGCTCTCGGATATACAATATAGCGTAATCCTCAGCAGTATATGAAGTATGAACAGGCAAGAAATGAGCAGACTTAGTCAATCTATCAACCACAACCCAAATGGAATCATGATTGTGTCTGGAAGGAGGTAAACCAATCACGAAGTCCATATTTATCTCTTTCCACTTCCAGGTGGGAATACTAAACTCTTGCATCATACCACCAGGTCTTTGGTGTTAAACCTTAACCTGCTGGCATGTTATACACTTAGCTACAAATGCTGCTATATCTTTCTTCATGCCACTCCACTAATAGATTTCCTGCAAGTCTCGGTACATCTTGGTGGCACTAAGATGAATAGAATATCACGCCCCGTGTGCTTCATCCATAATCCTCTGTCTCAGATCATCAACATTCAGGACACACAATCTACCTTGCAATCTCAACACACCATCTCCCCCTTGGGAGAAAACCTCTACTTTTTGGTCCTTGACCGACTCCTTCAGTCTGACCAAACTAGCATCTACGTATTGCTTTTCCTTCACTTCCGAAACCAAGGAGGATTTGGAACTACTCTGAACCCCTATACTACCTTCAGCAGAGTCAAACAGCTTAACCCTTAATCTATCCAAATGATGTACATCACGATCCAACTCTTTCTTACCTTCTACCACATGTGAAACACTACCCATGGACACTCTACTTAGAGCATCTGCCATAACGTTGGCCTTGCCCAGATGGTACAACACACACATATCATAGTCTTTTAACAATTCTAACTATTGTCTCTACCTGAGATTCAATTCTCTGTGGGTAAACACATACTGCAGACTCTTATGATCAGTGAAAACATCAACATGGACACCATACAAATAGTGTCTCCAGATTTTCAAAGCAAACACAATAGCAGCCAACACAAGGTCATGGGTGGGGTAATTTTTCTCATGGGGTTTCAACTGTCTAGAAGCATAAGCTATCACCTTACCCTTCTGCATCAATACGCAACCCAACCCAACTCTCGAAGTATCACAGTACACCACAAATCCATCAACACCATCAGGCAAAGTCAAAACAGGGGCTGAAGTGAGTCGAGTCTTCAACTCCTGAAAACTCTTCTGAGAAGATTCGGACCACAAGAACTTCACTTTCTTTTGGGTCAACCGAGTCATAGGAGACGCTATAGAGGAGAAACACTCAACAAAACGGCGGTAATAACTAGCTAAACCCAAGAAACTTTAGATATCAGTCGGAGAAATAGGTCTAGGCCAATTTCTAACTGCTTCGGTCTTTTGGGGATCAACTCTAATACCCTCGAAAGAAATGATATGACCCAGAAAAGCAACTGACCTTAGCCAAAACTCACACTTACTGAACTTGGCAAACAACTTGTGATCTCTTAGGGTTTGCAAGACAGTTCGGAGATAATCAGAATATTCATCCTTACTACAGGAGTACACCAGTATATCATCGATGAACACTATGACAAACATATCCAGATATGGTCTGAACACTCAATTCATGAGGTCTATGAAAGCTGTTGGGGCATTAGTTAACCCGAAAAACATAACAAGAAACCCGAAATGGCCATAACGAGTTCAGAAAGTAGTTTTTTGGATGTCACACTCCCTAACTTTGAGTTGATGATAGCCAGAACGAAGGTCTATCTTTGAGAAATAACTTGCACCTTGCAATTGGTCAAACTCATCTATTCTCGGAAGGGGGTACTTATTTTTTATGGTGACTTTATTC
>NW_025836170.1:0-1209 GCF_002878395.1 Capsicum annuum
TGGTATTATGAATTTTGGATGTTATTCCTATGATCAAGAAGTATCATGTGTGTCAATTTCCTTCCATCAAGTCCTGGGGGTACTTGTACCCGAAAAATATAACTGTGTGCCTAGAGCCGAGTCAGTCTCAAGATAATCTCAGTCGTGCTACGATTAGTAAAACTCAGTCAGTTATAGAATTAAGAACTCTCAGATAAAACTTAAGAAATCTTTGTAATCTAAGTATCGTTATCATTTCAGCTTCAGTTCAGTACTCAGCTCAGATCTCAGTAAAATTTAAGAAATCAATTCAGAACTCAGTATCATTCAATCAGATAATAGATTCAGTAGTATTCTGTCAGATAATGGAACCAAGTGAACTCAGTCAGCTCAGTCAAGTAAGAAACTTAGTAACAACTTCAGTTCATTTTAAGTACAAGTTCTAAGAATCAGTTCAAAGTCTTTCTATTGGGAGTAGGAGCTAGTATCGAGCGACTGCAGGGATGACGGCTCCTCGTGAAAGAGGCAGAGTTGATAGGAGCAATCCCTAAACTCCAGAACTGTGTAGCCAGCACAGGATGTAGGAGTCACCCATCAAAGAGGCTTGACTATTATACTGCCTTAGGATTGACTTCCTACGAAGATCACTTGTCAGATAGGCTTAACCAGAGAGGTCTTTACCCGTGGCATGGTATTACACCCTTCCAGCTGGGGTTACAGGTTGGACCCCAATAGTTCAGATTTGAGGCATGTTGGTTAAGTGAGTACTCCCACAGTTACAGTTTTAGTATCAGTCTTCAGAGCAGAACTCAAAAATTAGGACTGTCAGATACAGTCATTAATCTCAGTAAGGAACTTAGATAGTTCCACAGATTCATAGACCACCCGCTAGATAGTCTTAGTCTAACATAAATTTATTCAGTATTAGTACTTACATAGGTCACCCATTATATAGGCTTGATCTCAATCTCAGATTCAGTTGAGTATTCTCAATATCAGATCCAGAGATTGCCCGTTAGTTAGGCCTGATCTCAAGCTTAGTCACTCTTAATTATTATTAGAAGATTTAGACTGTTAGATACAGTCAATCAGTATCAGTTACGTCGGTTAGGCCAATCATCACAGCTATATCAGTTAGATCAGTCGTCATAGCTTACGTTATCAGTATTCAGTTTCAGGACTATTAGACACAGTCAATCAGACCAGTTCTTCATAATTTGAATTGTCAGA
>NW_025836171.1:0-3327 GCF_002878395.1 Capsicum annuum
AACCCTCTAAAGACCCAAATCTAGCAAACAAATAGTCCAAGGAAATCTAATATTGTTTGAGACATCCTAGATACTTGTTATCTTTTAATCCACAGAGTCGAAAGAATTTCTTACGAGTATGATTGCAGGCTAAAATCATCTGTTGACCCATGTAAGTCAACCAAAACAAACGAGACACTTTTGCCAGGGTAGGAGTCAATTCACAACTTCCGAACCTAAACACCAAATTATTTGGATCCCAGAAAGTCAATGCAGCTTCTATTAGATCCGGACGAGGCATAAGGTCCATAAGTGCTACAAGATTGCCTAACACTTTCCTCATTTCGTGCTTTTCAGAGTAATTGAATGTGCCCCACCACTTGATCAACTTTTTGGATACCTTGACAACCATAAGAACTCTAGACTTTGCGGATAGATCCATCCTGTAGTAGCAGATAAGAAATTATCTCAAAATTTGATAAGAGCAAAAGGTTCCCAACCACTGGGAATTTGATACGGACATACGTCGATGGGACAGACCGTTTTATGACTCCAAATCGCCGACCAGTAATGTTGAGTAAAATCAGCCTACTTGGCTAACAACTCTAGGTTGTGGGGTAAAAGACCTAGCCTAAGACTAAGACGAAGGCCAAAATAAAGGTACCAGACCCACCGAGGGTTGCCTACGTATCCTGCCCCGAGGAAAGGGAATCAGGTATATGTAGTTCGTCAAGATTGGACACTTAACGATTAACTAATAAACTGACCCTAACTTAAGAGACAGCCAAAAATAAACGAATGAAAACTTTTTGGATTTTCAACGAGACATTTCAACTAAGACCGACACCACTAATTATGAAAAAAATCTTTTTGGTATTTTATTTTTGACAAATAAGTAGAAAAGGCAAACAAAACCCTCTTTTTTTCATTCATTTTTTTTGTTGAACTTACGGTACTTTGAGAAGATATTGCAAAACGTAAAAAAAAACTTTTTGAGTTTTCGATCGTGAAGAACAAACTCCATAAAGAACTCTAAAATAAACTACGACACTCCTTTTGATTCATTCTTTTTGACTCACTTTTTTTCTTTTTTTTAATTTTTTTTTTCACACTTTACTTATAACACATGTTTTCCCCAAATCGGTCCGTCAAATGACCACGTTACTCTCAAAGATGCAACATTTAGCACGTAGGGATGCTTTAAAGGTGAGTCTCCTACAAATGACCATGTGGGCCCCGCTAGGTCTTAATATGATGCACATAAGAATGACGTAAAGGCTGACCTACGTTTATGGTTTACTAACAAGGCCGTTCAGGGGAGCATATGGTCGATAGTGGCTGCTTTGCTTTCCACCTACTCCATACATCCAATGGATCCGCCCCCTAAGATAAAGGTGACTCAACTAGAGTTCGTGCGCGCGACGTGCGCTCCGAGACTTATTGCAGAAAGAATGACTTGGGTTATGCATATGATGTCAAATATAAAAACGGTAACACATAGGATAAATACTGTAAACAAAGAGCACGACAATACACAAAAGTGAAAACATAAACAAAAATCTCAAACAACGCTTATACATTTGTAATGCCAAACAAATCCGATACGACTCCAAAAAAAAAGCTCGGATTCTGAAACTTCCCCAGTAGAGTCGCCAGAGATGTCACACCCCTTTTTTCACACTCCAAAAAGATTCATTTTAAAGTTCGAAAGGGTTTTATTATTTAAGTGACAAGAAATGAAAATTTATTTTGGAAAAAGGATTATTTACATTTTTTATTCAGAGTCGCCACTTGGCATAATCTGGGGTGCCAGGTCACCATTGGAAAATATTTTTTAAAACCATTTGACTCTTTAAACTGGTTTGCAAACAGAGACTGCAGCTAAGGAATTCTGTTGACTGAGGGGAAGGTGTTAGGCACCCCTCAATCCCGTGGTTCAACCACGGTCGCTTGATAGAATGTATCGACTATTTTGACACTACGAAATATATAAACCACACAAAAGCACGCAAAACAATCAAACGATAAACAAAACAAGATAATTCAAAATGTAATGTCTAGTCCAATTATACAGTCCAGGGTATAAAAAAATGCAAAAATATAAACCTATGCTAAATTAATTCTAAACTAATGCTATACCCAATGCCTCGGGCCTTCATCACGAACGTCCTCCAAGTACATGATACCTCGGGGCATTCCCTTGTGAATAAATATATACAGATACTTCGGGGCATTCCCCGGCCAAATTATACAATTGAATTAAATGCGACAAAACAAAACCATTCCAACATATATTTCAAACATGTCATCAATCCACCATGCCTAAATTTGGCTACCTGAACCTACCATTTGCATATCCATTCTCGACTAAAGATATAATTCTATCACGTTTCATGTCAACAATAAATCAAAATTAATCCGAATCTAAACTTTTTGTCAATTTTCAATTTCAGGTCCAACCAAACAATTCACATTACTTCATTAGTTTGCAATTCTAATCCCCCCACATTCATACATGACAGTTTTTAAAACACGAGCACAATTATCCATCCATATCATCATCGATTTCATACTAACGACTACTTATTCAGATAAGGCAGTACCAATCACCAAAATGTCCAATCAATAAATAATGCACTATCACAACATCCACCTACTAAATACCATAACAAGAAAATCAAAAGGGGCAAGGATTAGAAATGGACCTTCGAAGAAACAACTTCGTAATAATATGTGTTAAAGAAATCCGCACTTGAAACCTCGAATAGAAACCTCAACAGCAAAAATAATCCAACTCGGTATCGTAGAATTGAGACCCAAAACTGACCAAAATAAATCAACGGAGTCCTGACAGTATCCTTTGAAGAGACGATTTCGTGATAATAATGTTTAAGAAAAACCCAGACTCATAACCTCGAACGAAACCTCCCACGCCAAAACCTCCCTAACAATCCCAACTGAGAAACTGAAGTTGATAACTGAGCTACGATGAGCTAATAGTGACAAAATCGACTAAGACAAACTAATTCCGAACAGATCTCGTACAAACTCCAAGGAAAAATAAGAAAATTCAGATATCTTAAGACTGACTAGAGCAAATCGACAAAGACGACTGATTTTGGGGTCGAGGTTGTAATGAAAAGATCAAGCCGGAGTTGGCCGTTTATCTTATTCTGTAGCTGAATTCCGTCAAACGAGTCTCATATTCTCGTTGTCCTACTTACTCTGTGTGTGTATGTTTATCTATGAATAATGAGTGTGTGTGTGAGATTAGTGAGCATTAGTGAGGGTCAATTTCTTGCCAAGGAAGAAGATGATCCTTGTATCTTTATATCCGTGTTATATTCT
>NW_025836172.1:0-1778 GCF_002878395.1 Capsicum annuum
GAAGGAACTTTTAATTGTTGAATAAACATACCGAGAATTTTTATTATAAGATGCGAAAAAAAGTCATCTGTTGGGAGAAGTTTAAAAGCCTTGTTGGCAGTATCATTTTTTTTATGTATTTGTTTTGTTTCTTTGTTGTTGATGCTGTTATTGATGTTGTTGGTGGGGCTGACATTGTTGGAACTTGTGGTGTGGTGTTGTTGGTGGGTTTGACATTGTTGGAACTTGTGGTGTGGTGTGGTTTAGATGGTGGGTGCTTCTTAGCTTAAAAATAGTGGAGTCCGAACAATCAACACAAGGAGTAAGGGGAAAAAAAATAAAAAGTTTAAAGTGAATAAAAAGAGAAAAGTTGGTTACCAAAATTTAAAAAATATGTGCTGAATGGGAATTGAACTCAAGACCAAAAAAAATAAATAGCCTTAAGCACCCATAAACAACAACTAGGCTAACCAAACAACTCTTACTATGGGTGCTCACTGATTAGAATATATACGTTTTTTTTGTTTCCACATACATATATAAAGTTCGATACAAGTTCAGTCTGTGCTCGCGCATCCGGAGGACTCCATGTGGGTCCGTCCCTTATTGTTGATGGTGTTGGAACATAGGATGTATGTTTCTTTGTAGTTGATGATGTTTTTGGAACAAATGTTGTTGTTTTCTTTGTTGTTGATTTTTTTTATTTGTTGTTTGTAGTTTATGCTGTTGTTGATGTTGCAACAGACGGAGCAACTGATGGAACAAATTCAAGCTGGCCTTTACCTATGTAATGATTTTGTTTGGACTGCTTCTCTTTTTTTCTTTGCATCCTTCAAACTGGCCTCCAAATTCAATTTTTGCCCTCAATCCAATAGCAAAAATTTAGTTTGGTTGAAGGATGCAAAGAAAAAAAGAGAAGCAATCCAAGAGAAAAAATTGAATTTGGCCAAGAAATGTTTAGAAAAATTGATTGCTCTCAATGAAATTGAATAAACAGATGACTAGCAAGTTGCAACAGATGTCACAGCTAAAGGAAAAGCAAACTGATATATCCATCTGTTGCAACAGATTGTCCATATATTATAAGTTATCTGACAGGTGGAATATATTTTGTAACAAATTACCAATCATTATCTTTCAGAAATACAACAAAAAGATAAAATGTTGTATTTAGATCCATTATTTTTCTAATTTACTTATTAATAAAGTCACCAGTATTATTTAAGTAACACACACAACACATAAATTCCAGATAGTTTCAGCAATATTGCATTAAATCCCAGATAGTTTGCTAATTACATTTTATCCCAGAATTTCGAATTGTGATACATATGTTAAGCAGTGATACATATAGCATATGTATCACTAGTAAATATGAATCCTGGATTTTATGTAATTTTTTAAAACATTAAGAAATATTGTGTAATATGGTGTCTTAAATATGGGATTTGTGTAATTTTTCCTTTTAAGGGATATGAACAGTCGTGGCTTTTTGTTTGACTAAGTCCGGTCCCTTCCAATTCTCAATCATTTTATAAATAGGTCCCTCTGGCCTCCTCACTCACTCTCGTTCATTCTACTATACTTACAATACTAATATGTCAGATCCAGATTCGTACAAGAAGGTTCATATCGAGTCCTTGCAGGAATTTCAAAGGCAATTTGATGAACTCCAGAGGGATTTGGCCGACTTCCGAGTAAGGCTGAGGAGGGCCCTGCTGCTGCCGGATGAAAACTATCAAGTTGACAATAATAATAATAATTGTAATAATAACAATAATAACAATAATAATAATAAT
>NW_025836173.1:0-2486 GCF_002878395.1 Capsicum annuum
ATGTACCTACCAAATGCCATACCTCAAGCACACTATTATTCATAAGGCTGAGGCCTTTAAGTGCCTAGTCATTCTACACATCACCAAGCCCCACATGACAGATTTGAAACCCAAATTCCACCCTTAAATTCGACTCCTCCAAACCAAAATCAGCCAATCCAAAGACCAACACCACTAAATGCCAATCCCCCATATCAAATTCCAGATATCCAAAACCCACCAATGCAAGAAGAGGGATTTGTGAGGGTGAATCGAAAGGAAGGGTATGGAATGTATGATGATCCTTATTTGATGAAAGATGGGATAAGATGTATAAGGGTAGAACCTAGGTATAATCAAGGGCTTGAAGGTAGGGGCGACCAAGGTTTTCAGGAAAGGGATGTTGGCCTCAACACCATAAAAATGGGGCTTCTGATCTTTAAGGGAGAAAATAATCCCGAAGAGTTTCTTGCATGGGAATACGCATGTGAGATATTCTTTCAAGTGAATGATCTTACGGAGGAAAAAAAGAGTTTCTACGCCATTGCTCATTTTGAGGGATATGCTACCACGTGGTGAGACTATGTCAAATATTTTGGCAATATATTGATTGAGGGGCAACCCCCTCCTTGGTTTCAGTTAAGGTATATTATGAGGCAAAGGTACCTTACCGAAAGCTATCAACATGAATTCCTTACAAAATTATATAACTTGAAGCAAGGAAACAAAAACATGGTAGCCTACTATGATGAATTTCAATAACTCATCTTGAAACTTGATCATAGAGGAGATCAAGTGAGCAACGACATCATCCGGTTCAAGGTTGGGTTAAACAAGGACATCTCCACTCGTATGATGCTTCACAAATTCAACACCATATAGAGCATCTTCAAGTGGCTTTAGAGGTGGAGAGGGAGCTCAAAGAGAACTCTTTCGTGGCTGCCCAACCCGATATCCCCAAAGATGTCCAAAAGCATCTTCCAAGGTATGAAGGTTAATTGAATTCTAATTCCAATCCCAAGGTGTTTCAATGCTTCAAATGTCAAGGGTGGGGGCACAAGGCTAGTGAGTGTCCAAATCGGAGGAATGTGATCCTAAAGGAGGGGAAGTTATACTACCTAGGAGAGAAAGTAGTAATTGCATAGGCTAAGGTTAATGGCAAGCCTCAAGATGGAGAGCATGAATAGGTTGTGATTCAAGTTGAGGAGGAAGTAAAAGATGCATGGTCATGTGAGGGGCCGTGTGAAATACCTCTCTAAAGATGTGAGGTCGTGAATTTGTGGACAAATTCCCCTCAAAATGGAGAGGATGATACGGGAATGATCATGACCTTAGATATTTTTTGAGAAACTTGAAGACCAACTAAATAATGCACAAGCCCAAGTGTGGATGAAGCCCAAATCAGTTTTTGAATGCACTCCATGGAGTGGCCTTGGGGGCTTTTTTATGAAAGGGCCCTTTTGCCATTAAACTATTATTTTGCAATGTAATATAAATATAACATGGTACGGTATATTGTCTTTGTTTTGATGCTTGATATTGTAAGAACACTCCTTTTAGAGAAAAAGACTCCAACCAAAACTAGGGCCTAACACAAAGGTGGAATCGTTTGTGTGTGGTGCTTTGCTTGATATGTTGGTGCTTGAGATGTGAACGCACCTCTTGTGTCTTTGTAATATTTAGGTGCATGTTGAATGTGGTATTAAGGGTCCAAGAGTGGAATATGCTCTTAGGTTCTTAGGATTACAACTTCATTGTGTCTAACTATCTATCCTTGTTTCTTGTTTTAGGTTCGGCTTTCCATGTTTTGTTGTTGAATCTATAGGTTCTTGTTGATGTAGCCATGTTGTCTTCATTATATTGTATTAATACAGTTTGTTGGTGGGCTGATTTCATGTGTAAACACTTATTATTCTCTCCATTCTTATTGTAATTAGCGAATCCAAGAGTGGTTACTTGATAGTCCACAGTTTCTCTTCTTGTGGACTATTTTGGGTGTTTGCTTTGTTGTATTCTTGTCGATCTTGTATCATTTGGTATCAGAGCATTACTTGATCTTGTTCCTACAAGATCAAATCTTGGGCTATCTCACTTGAAAAAAAAAAAAAAAAAATTAAAATCTGAAAATTCTAGAAAAAAAGAAGCAAATCTGTCCGCTCTTATTGTATTGCCCAAAATTGTGTTTTGTTGTTGTTTTGGCCGAGATTTGTGTCTATTTTTAGGTGTGTTTTTGTTGTATTAGTAATTTGTTGTGTTAGCTTGTTGTTCACTAACACTTCTTGAGTCAAAAGTCCAAGATTTGAGCTCTTGTCAAAATGTTGTTGAAGGATGGGCGACTAAGAAGTTGTTATTGTTGATATTGTTCTTGTTGTTGTTCATATTGTTCTTGAAGTAGTGTTCAACAATAGGAGTTGTTTGATTTTGAAAAGAGAAGAAAGAGACAAAGTCTTGTGTTTGTCTTGGAACTACTTTCAAGACAATACTAAAGTAGCAAACAAATAAAGACC
>NW_025836174.1:0-2115 GCF_002878395.1 Capsicum annuum
TTTGAACCAAGGGCAAGAAAAGCTGCATTGATTGGTTTTTCAAATACACAAAGGGATACAAGCTATATGACCTCGACCCACATACTTTCTTTATTAGTAGAGATGTAATATTCAAGGAGCACACCTGAAGTGGCTCTACCTTTACTATCACATTTTGTACAAGATGCTGAACATGAAGCTGATGCTACTCATACTATGTTCCCTAATTTTGTTGGTTCAAGTTCAGGTCTCTAACCTGATGAACCAATACATAACACAGACGCATATCAAGATCACATTGGTGGTGTAGATGCAGTAATGCTAACAGAATCATCTATAACTACTGATTTAATTGATGAAACTGAGGTGTCAGCAAATGACCAAATCTTAGTACCACTACCAGATGTTGCAGTTCAACAGAGGCAAATAAGGTCATCTAAACCTCCCATCAGGATTAAGGATTACATTGTTCCCAGTAAGACTAAAACACCTCATTCCATCACAAATCATGTTCAATATGATCACCTATCTCATTCTTACCAAGGATATCTTAGTGTATTCTCTACAATTATTGAACCAAGCTCTTATAAAGAAGCTTCTCAAGATAGCAGATGGATTAATGCAATGCAGCTTAAAATCACTGCCCTGGAGAATAATCAAACCTAGTCTATCGTTGATCTTCCAATTGGTGTCAAACCTATTGGGTCAAAATGGGACTACAACGTAAAATACAAAGCCAATGGCGATGTGGAAAGGTTCAAGGCTAGGTTAGTTTGCAAAGGATACAACCAACAAGAGGGTCTAGACTACCATAAAACATTCTCACCAGTAGCTAAAAGGGTAACTGTAAGGACAGTCATCAGTCTAGCTGCCTCACATAGTTGGGATCTATGTCAAATGGATGTCAACGATGCTTTTCTTCAAGGTGATTTAGAAGAAGATGTCTACATGGGATTGCCTCAGGGATTTCACAGACAGGGAAATGACAAGGTACGCAAACTGAAGAAGTCTTTGTATGGTTTGAAGCAAGCCTCAAGACAGTGGAATATCAAGTTGACAGAAGCACTATTACAGGCAAGATATTGTCAAAGCATGCATGATCACTCAATGTTTACAAAGTAGACAGGAACTGATATATTAGTGATATTGATTTATGTTGATGATTTACTTATCACGGGTTCTAGCTCAAAAATGATACAAGAGGCTAAAGACACCTTGAATCAAAACTTCAAAATGAAGGATTTAGGTGCACTAAGGTATTTTCTGGGGATAGAATTATTGAAATCAGAAGAAGGTATACTGTTGAATCAAAGAAAATATACTTTGCAGCTTCTCTCGGAAAAAGGATTGAGTGGTGCTAAAACTGTATCAAATCCTCTAGAATTTAACCATAAACTCACCAGCTTGGAGTATGATGAACAAGCGGGAAATAATAGTGATCTGACCCTTGAAGATGTGACAGCTTATCAAAGATTAGTGGGAAAACTATTGTACCTTATTATAACTAGGCCAGACATTTGTTTTGGAGTACAAGTGCTAAGTCAGTTCATTCAACGTCCAAAAGTTTCACACTGGGATGTTGCAATCAGACTGATAAGATATGTAAAAGGCTTACCTTGTCTAGGTGTGTTGATGAAGAGGGATAAGAGAATAGTTCTCACAGGCTATTATGACTCGAAATGGGCATTTTGTCCTAATACCAGAATATTAGAGACAGGGTATGTAGTAAAATTAGGAGATTCCTTGATCTCTTGGAAATCAAAGAAACAACCTACTATGAGCAGAAGTTCAACAGAGGTAGAGTATAGGAGCATGGCTACACTGGTAGTAGAGTTGATCTGGTTGGCTGGTTTGCTGAAGGAACTTAATTTTATAGTCACATTACCAATCAAGGTATTCAGTGATAGTAAGGCAGCTATTCAAATAGCAGGAAACCTGTATTTCATGAGAGAACAAAGCATATAGAGCTGGATTGTCACTTCATCAGGGAGAGAGTAAAGTCAGGCTATTAAGAGAGTTGAGTCACATGACGCCTAAGAGCCATTACCTGGAATAATAATTTGCAAAATTTTAAATAATTTAGCTCTAGCATAATTCAGAATTCTTGTTTCCTTTTTTCTGATTATTGTGAAAAAA
>NW_025836175.1:0-37687 GCF_002878395.1 Capsicum annuum
TCGAGGATGATAATCGCGAAGGTGCCTAAAGTTGGAAGATTATTTCCTATACAATTTTCCATTCCTCCCGTTATATCTTTTGCTTGTACTTCTACAGCTAATAATTCTAAGCTTTGGTATAAGCATCTAGGACATCCAAATTATGTTGTGTTGTCTCATTTATCAAATTCTGGTTTATTAGGAAGTAAAAATCAATTTTTCCCTGCTTCATTTGATTGTTCTACTTGTAAATTAGGCAAAAGTAAAATTCTTCCTTTTCCTAATTTGGTAGTCGTGCTACAAAGTTTTTTGATGTTGTTCATAGTGATGTTTGGGGTATTTCACCAATTATTTCTCATGCTCAGTTCAAGTACTTTGTGACATTCATCGATGATTATAGTCGATTTACGTGGGTGTATTTTCTTCATACCAAATCTGAAGTATTTTCCATGTTCAAGATATTTTTGGCTTACATTGAGACTCAATTTTCTACTTGTATCAAATTATTAAGATCTGATTCTCGTATAGAATTTATGTCAAATGAGTTCAAAAATTTTTTGCTTGACAAAGGAATTGTCTCACAACGCTTTGTCCATATACACCACAAAAAAATGGGGTTGCTGAGCATAAAAATCGTCATCTTTTAGATATCACTCGTACTTTATTGATTTTGTCCTCTGTCCCATCTAAATATTGGATTGAAGCTTTGTCTACTGCTTTCTATTTAATTTACAGACTGCCATCTAAAGTGTTAAATCTTGAGTCTCCATATTTTCGTCTTTATCATAAAAATCCAAGCTATGATAATTTTCATACATTTGGTTGTATTTGTTTTATGTATCTTCCTCCTTCTCAGCGTAATAAACTTTCTGTTCAGTATACTAAATGTGTTTTTATGGATTATATTACTTCACAGAAAGGATTTCTCTATTATGATCCATGTTCTAATAAATTTCATGTTTCTATAAATGTTGTTTTCTTTGAGAGTCCGATTTTTTCCTACTCATGTTGTCATATCCTGCTTCTCTTCTTCCTACTTTTGAAGATTTGTCATCTTGTTCTAAGAGATTCAAACCCAGATTTGTGTACGAATGTCAGCGGCCAACTTTACCCCCTCCTGATATTGATCCGCCACCTGAAACTGCACCATAACTAGAATTTGAGAATTCTTCAAGGTCTGCTCCTCTTGAGCCCACTTGACGATCTACGAGAGTATCTCGTACTCCTAATTGGTATGGCTTTTCATCTACTTTATCTACCATTTTTGTTCCAACTTATTACTCATAAGCTTCTAAGCATGAATGTTGGCAGAAAGTAATCGAGGAAGAACTTTTGGCTCTCATAGAAAATGGCACATGGGATATTATTTCATGTCCTTCAAACGTCCATCCAATTAGATATAAACGGGTTTATTCTATTAAATTTTATTCTAATGGAACTCTTGATCGGTACAAAGCTCGATTGGCTGTTCTTGATAGCAAGCAGGAGTATGGTGTGAACTATGAAGAGACTTTTGCACCAGTAGCAAAAATGACGATGGTGAGAACTATTGTTGCCATTGCTGCTTCACAAAACTGGACTCTTCATCAAATGGATGTCAAAAATACTTTTTTCATGGTGATGTCAAAGAGGATATTTATATGAAACTTCCACCAGGTTTGTTCTTATTGCCTACATCAGATATATGCAAGTTGAAACGGTCTTTGTATGGATTAAAACAAGCTCCCAGAGCTTGGTTTAACAAATTTCGGTCTACTTTTCTACAATTCTCTTTTAAGCAGAGCAACTATGACTCATCTTTGTTTCTTTGGAAAGTATCCACAGGTTGTGTTCTTCTTTTGGTATATGTCGATGACATTATTATTACAGGAACTGATTCTTCACTAATCACTAGACTGCAACAACAACTTAAGGATTCTTTCCATATAAAAGATCTTGGTACTCTTACATATTTCTTGGGTTTGGAAGTTCATCGTGATTCATCCGGTGTGTTTCTAAATCAACACAAATATACCCAAAATTTGATTTATTTGGAAGGTCTTCAGGATTCCTCCTCTGTGGATACTCTATTATAATTGAATATGAAGTATCGTTGGGAGGAAGGCGATCTTATCTAACTATTTTTCAACAATTAGTTGGGAGCTTAAATTACCTTACTATTACCAGTCCTGATATCTCTTTTGCAGTTCAACAAGTTAGTCAGTTCATGCAAGCTTCCCGTCATCTTCATTTGGTGGCTTTCCGTCACATCATTTGATACCTCAGAGGAACATCTAATCGTGGATTATTCTTCCCTAGTGGTTCGCCTATTCGTCTTAATCCTTTTAGTGATTCTGATTGGGCGGGATGTTCTGATACTCATCGTTCAGTTACTAGTTGGTGCATGTTTCTTGGAGAGTCTTTGATATCTTAGAAGTTTAAGAAGCAAGACCGCGTGTCAAAATCTTCAACAGAGGCTGAATATCGAGCAATGTCTACTGCTTGCTCTGAGATTGTGTGGATTCGTGGACTACTTGATGAGATTGGATTTCCTCAATCTAATCCTACTCCTCTCCGTGCTGACAATACAAGTGCTATTCAGATTGCTACTAATCCGGTTTATCATGAGAGGACCAAACACATCGAAGTAGACTGTCATTATATATGAGAAATTGTAGATAAAGGTGTCATTACTCTTCCGCACGTGTCCAGTGATCTTGAAATAGTTGATGCATTTACAAAATCAATGGCACAACAACGACATCAGTTTCTCGTTGGCAAATTGATGCTTCTTGATCTACCAGCATTAATTTGAGGGGGATGTTAGCATGATGTAAATATTGTATATTAATGTAATCGTATATTGTTTTATATTAGTGTAATTACATAGATTTGATTTAGTCGTTAAAGAGAATAATAGTGAGTTTAGTAAGAGCAGATTTGGTGGGATAGAATAGTAGATTTAGAGGGATAGAAAAACTGATCTTTAGGGATAGGAAGACGGATCTTTAGGGATGTAATCATTGAATATTTTCTATTTAATGACATGACTCTCAATATTGAGAGGCATTCAGCAGAAAATTGACAGAAATACCCTCAGGAGGTCTTTTCAAGAACCTCTCGAGTCAGTTTTTCATCTACAATGAAGCATTGTGTGGTTCTTCAAGATTTAGTGTCCTGCCATGCCCCCACTTCATCAAAGCATAAATCAAATAGGAAAAAATTCCTAGTTCTTCTTCTTTTGCTCGCAATTGTAGTTGTATTTGTTCCTATGACCTTTGTGCTCCTGTGGATAAGGTATGGAAGAGGTAAAAGTGTTCCTCAGCAAGCTGACTTATTGTCTACCATAGCAAGAGAAAGGATTTCATACTATGAACTTCTCTGAGCAACTAATGCGCTTAGCGAGAGTAATCTGATTGGTTCTGGAAGTTTTGGCTCTGTTTACAAAAGCATTCTCAGAAGTGGAACTGCCACTGCAGTTAATGTTTTCAACCTGCAATTGGATGCGGCATTCAGGAGTTTTGATACGGAATGTGAAGTGTTGTGTAGCCTTCTCCATAGGAATCCGTAAATGTCATTACTAGTTGCTCGTAAATAATTAATGTCATTCAACACTGGGTTGTATTGCTCCAGGTACATCTCTTTGTTTTGCTAATTATTTGAACATTAATTATTCCTTTCTTTTTTCCCATTTATAAAGCATATTTCTCTTTGAATGAATTATTTGACTGTAGAGTATGGACTGGATGGATTAGGGTCAACAAAATGCGATGTCTATAGCTACGGGATCATGTTGCTGGAAGCGTTTACTAGGAGAAAGCTTAATGAGTTTGAGGGAGATCTTAGCTTGAAGAAATGGGTTAGTTATTCACTTCCAGAGGAAGTCATGGACGTCGTAGATTCCAACTTGCTAACATCAACTGGCAATCGCTTACAGAAGGAGCTAGATCTTGTGGCATAAATCATGAAAGTTGCATTAGATTGTTGTGCTGAATATCCGGTAAGGACAAACATGAAAGGTGTTGTAGGGATGCTGCAGAAGATCAAGATTCTACTTCTTGCATGCTAAGCATGTTCTTGGAATCTCTCATCTCTTCAAGTCTCTTGTTTGTTGCAAATGTCTGCTAAATTAGTGGAATAATGTAAACATTTCTTTCTTTGCTTTGTTTTAGCATTTGATTTCCTCTTAATATTAATGTTGCAAAATGGTGGAACTTGTAAATATAAATTGAATAACTAAAACCAAATTAATCCTCTTGAAAATCTCAAGCAGAATAATTTCTTCAAAATTGTTAGAGAAATTAACATGAATACAACTAGCAATTATTACAGTAAATGTTTTACATGGGGAACACTGATGACATATAACATCAAGAAACAAACAAAAAGATCAATGACAAATAATGTTTTCATAAAGCTTACATGATAAGAAAAAAAGGGTAGCTCGGTGCACGAAGTATCTTGCATTCACCCAAGGATTGTAATGCAGGCAACTTGCATGACACAAACATCAGTGACCGATTCCACAACTTGAATATGTGACCTATAGGACCCACAATGATAAATGAAGAAGAAAGATATTTAAGTTCCTACTCTCCTTTCAATACAGTACAAAATCAACCTCCATTCTTCAAGGTTTTCCAAATCAACCAATCAACCTCCTTTCAATACATTCTGTTGCTCATTCCCTTGCCATGTCCAAACTATATCTTTTAATGAAGGCTTTAAGCCTTGATCACAAAACTTCCTGTATTCTGCAGTGTCTCCTGATTTTTTTTCACTTCTACAACATGGAAAGCAGGCGTAACTCAAATATCTGCATCAATTGCTAGTTGCCCTTTTCTCTCTTCCTTGCTTCCATTCATTTTTACCGTCCCATATTTGTTCTTCACATGTTGAAGACATAATGAAGTAAATAAAGTTTGTTCATAGACACACACAGAATACATGTAGGGCCTCACACATGTGTATACTTGTTCAGCTTTATATAAGTTAAATCGCTACTTGTGCATACCCGAATTTGGAGGCATAAATAGATGCGAGATAAGACCAAGTTAAAAGGAACGTTTATGTATTATGCCTCTAAAATTTTAAGCTATTAGCTAAGATGGTCACAAAGGTGAAGCCACATATGGTAAAGATGCACAGATTAAACTTAAAGATGAGATAAACCTGCAAGTGAAGCAGAAATTATACAGTGTGAAATTAACGGTTTGACTATCTTAGTGAAATTAACGGTTTGACTATCTTAGTGAAGTTTTTGACTTCAGTATTGTACAATTTCAACATAATACGAGGCAACATAAAAATTAATTTTACATGCTCGGATAATAAAAAAAGAATTATACTTTTGGTAAGTCTGGAGTCACACTACAAGTATGATCATTATGTGTGCACTGTTACATTGGTACACTATGTGCACAAGAGTTGGCTACTAGTGCACGTGAGTTTGTTAGTTTGTTAGGTGGTTGATGAGTTGTGTGATGAGCTGGAAGGTTAAGTGAGTAGTGTGGTGAGAAGATTCTATAAGAGAAGATTCTAGAAGATATATCTCTATATGTAGGCGCATGTTCTAAAGTGATTTTGACGGTTAATAAAATTTCTTCCGTCATTTTCCATATTTGCACTTATTTCTGCCATTTGATCCTCTCCATAGTTGCCCCAAATCATTTGTGACTTGCTGGGACAGACGGTTCGGTTACCGGGCAGTTCATTTGGCTTTTAGAGACAATTCTCTATTTTGAAGTCTTTGATGGTTTCAAATGGCCACCGGACGAAAACTTTAGTGAAACACTCTCGAATGCAAATTTCGTCTGTACCAGCAGATTCTAAATATCAATTTTAGGATAGGTAGACCTTTGGTTCGATTCCAATGCACCCGAGCTCATTTCGACCTATTGGTAGGAAAGTTGGAAAATTGAAAATATGGGTGTAGGACCCATATTTGGCTGAAACGAACTCAGATGCAAAATACGACTTCGCCAGCAGATCCAAAATATCGATTTTCGGATGATAATATATTTGGTGTGATTTACAGCTTTTAAATCTCATTTCGATCCTCAGATTGAAAAATTGTGATTTCGGATTTTGGGGGTCAAGCTTGTGGAAATGACATTTTTTTGAAAATCTGATATCGCCGTTGAACCTAGAGCATTGAATTTAGTGTGTTTACATAGTTCGTTTGCGTCTATCAGACTCCGAACAAATTTCGGGCACCTCGTCAAAGTCCGTTCAGAAGGGAAAAAAGCTGTGCAAATTTTTTGCACTATTTAAAGCATTTTTGAGCTCATTTTACTCATTTTTCATCTTTACTCTTGAGATTTAAACTCTGAAATAGTGTGATAGCTGAAAAGTGAAACTAGCGGAAGCTCGGGAAATTGTATTAATATCTATTTGTTGATTCTATTACGAATTTAAGGTAAAAATTTACCTTTTCTTGATTAATTTCTCAAAACCCCAAAAATCTTAGGGGTTGATTTTAAACCCTAATTTCACTCCGTTTCACTTGAATAGTATTTTTATCTTAGAATTACTAGTTTTTCATCAATTTAACCTTCAAAACAATTCCGATTCTTGATTTTAATTCGAATTTCAAAGATTTTAATCTGTAAAGCTCAAAAATAATTTTTCTTTGATTTGAACCTTGTTTTTGACTCGATTTAACTTGGGTTTTTGACTCTAGTTTCTTAAAAATATGAGGAACACATTTTTGAAGAAAAGTTTCCCTTTTTCCCCTTTTTTGGGTACCCGTTCCGGGGGGTCCATTTTGATCCTGAACCAAAAGTAGTCAATATGGATATCGTTAGACTCATATTGATGAGTAGATTTCTATTTTGATAGTATGATGACATTTTGGGATTGTGAAGTAAAGATGGCGCTTAGAGAACGATTTGAGGTCTTGCGGTTCGTCCTTGAGGTAGGCTTCTTTCTACTCATCTCCATAGATGATGTGTGATATATATTGTGTGTGAATATGAATATTAGGTTTGAATATTCATAGAATGAATTGGTATTAAATATTGATGTTTTGGGAATTAGCTGAGGGTTTCGGATTTGTAAGGTGGAATGCTTATGAAATTTAAGAATCTTATTGCCTTCTCCCAAGATTGGACTAACTTGTAGCATGAATATTATATGATTCTAGGTTTGGGATGTGGTTAAAGTGTTAAAATCATGGTTAGCTGTCACGATCCGAATCGGGGCCCTAGCTGTGATGAGCATCTCGACTATGAAGCCCGGACGCTCTTCTCTATCTGGTAATCGTACACAATATTCATAAATTATAATAGAATATAAGGAATTGTAAATCACTATGGAAACATGTTCATACGCTGAATTCAATTTAACTATAAGAATGAAATCCAATATAAGCTAAACAACATCTGAACCATTCTGCAAAATCTCTACTACATCTGAAAATAAAAACTGTCTGAAACTGGGACAAGGCCCCCAGTGGACCTAAACAAAAATAAATAAAATAATCTGAAAGACATAGCCCTTCTTCAATAAAGAAGGCTCACCAACTGCACAGATTAGTGCTGTCTGAAAACTCCACCACTTAACAGGACTCCTGAACTGAGCTTTTGACCCTGGGAGGTAGGGGTCAGTACAAATGTACTGGTACGCAGAGCAAATCAAAAATAATAATTTATATTCAACATATATGAGAGAAATTTAAAACAATTCATAAATAATTATCATATGGTAAGAAATCTCAGGGGCATTTTTGAAAGACTTTGTAAAATCATCTGAACTCTATGACAATCTTTGTTTTACTTCTGCGTTAGGTGGTATACCCTACAACTCTGAAATTCCACGGGCTATATGGAATCGAGCTATATGGAATCTATCATTGACTCGGCGGGAAAGCCCCCAACCCTAGTGTGCCGTAAGGGTTAGAGTCTCTGACTCTGCTACACCACACAACAGTCGCCAGCGTAAAAATAATATACCCGGATCGGCAAATCACAATTTTAGGCTAAGAGTTACTTGAACTCAAGCCTTCTTCGGGTGACCACCTAACTCTCTTTAAGCCCAGTTTTAACTCTTTAAAACATGCATCCTCTGAAAATATATTCTGAAAACATACTCGGTTATGCATACATACTTATGATATTGTCATACCATTGGCTTGCAAGTCACATCTCTGAGCCATTATTAGCATATTGCAATCTCTGTTTTCAAAACATAAATTTGGGACCACCATATTAATAAATCATTTCAAAGAACTCTTTCTCAAAAACTCATGTAAACACATGTATGCAACTCTCTTTGTAAAACTTTCAGTGATGCAAGGTGGCCATGTCAAACTCTTAATCTCATGCAAATATTTCTCTTTTAACAAAATATATTTACATCAAGAAACTCCCTCTCTTAAATCTCTAAATCATGCTCAAAATACTATAGTATTTGAGTAAACTATTTTCAAGCCATAAAACATGCATTTCAAATACTTCACATTAAGATCATAAACTTAAAGTCATCATAAGAGAGGGATTTCATAAGTTGTTCTCTCAAACAATCTTCAATCTAAATTTTCATACATATACATATACATGTAAATCAATTTAAGGGGATAAGGACTAAAGGCCAAAACAATAATATCATTAAACATGCATAAAGCATAATAAAATCATATATTTCAAAAACCCCTTTCTAAATTCATGCTTGATAATCTTTAAATCATAGTTGAGTGTTTTCAGCAAGCCCATGTAGTTTTAGGATAAACCCCACGTACCTAAAATTAGAAGCTTTTGAATGAACTCTTGTGTTAGGGATGCTATACATACGATTGACGAGTGCTTCTTGTAGCCATCGCAATGGGGATTCCAATTCTTGAAGAATTAAGGAAAAGCTATGGTTAAGTCTTGAGATATGTTGATTTTTGGGTTGAAACCCTTAGGAGTATTCTTTGTGATTTTGAGAGAATATAATGTTATTTTGGTGTTTGGGGGATTTAATCCCGTGTTATGGCTGAATAGGGGGTGGAAAATACCACTTTTTCCCCTTAAAAGTGCAAAAACAGAACCTGAAAATTGGGTGCGTGCGATAGAGCATACGTCGTACGCTAATCGCGCGATGATACTATCTCAATCACAAAAATTACCATAACTTTTTGCTCGGGTATCAGATTTTTACGAAATTGGTATCGTTGGAAAATAATTCGAAGATCTTTCATTTGATATATAGTAGGCTCTATAATTCGTTATATACATATATACAAAGAGTTATGGTCGATTGAAGTTGACCCAAGTTTCGACGCTCACTCAAACATGAACGATAGGAAAGCTTTCAACTTGTCCTTGAGTTAGAGGACCTCTATGATCTCAATTCATGCTCAAATAGATTCCCACACTACATAATTTATTAACATGCTTTATGGATTTTGGATCATCTACACATAGAAATGATAGTTTTCATTCTAGTCCGAAATGCGGGGTGTTACATTATCTCCCCCTTGGGATCATTTATCCCCGAATGATGGGTAGGAACATTGAAGCTTAATGGTATGGAATAACACGGACATGATGTGTCTTCTAAGAAAGGATATAATTGATCTGAAACATTTAAACTTCTATCATGTGTAGACACCTAATTTTGTCCCTCCCAACTCCAATTTTATCCAATTTTAGCTCACCTTACCACGCACCCTTACCCATGTGATTACACCCCACAAAAATACAAAAATACAAAAATAGCAACCCTTAACAAAATCCCTAACAAATTTTACCTTGTTTTAATCTTCCTAACAACCTAAATACCCCTACCCCACCTCATTATCCATGTCACCCCACCCAATTTCCCACACATTTTATTTTCTATTCTTTGTCCATAAGAAAAGACAAGAGAAAAGGAGAAAAGAAAGGGGGCCCATTGGGAGATTTCTTTTGGTTTTCTTTCTTTCCATCTGATATATACAATACACACATGGGGAGAATGGATGGGGGCCCATGGATTTTCCATTTTTTTAAATATACATAGAAGAGATAGGGATTTGGTTTTCAAGTCAAAAAAAACACCTAACCATCCTCACATGTGGGCCCACATAATATACCATCACTTACCCTCACAAAAGGATAGAGATTGGGGGATTATTTTTGGGAGAGGGATTATTCACAACGCACAAAATATAGAGAAAAAGGACAAATATCCCATTTTTTTAGTTTCATCTCCATAGCCGCACCCATCTCTATATACTCAAAAAATTTCCTCGACGCACACACTCTCATATACTACACCTTACTGATTCACACTCTCATGCATAGAACACCCGACCAGAAAACACAATTAGGTAGTTGAGAGAAAGAGCAAAAATGGACTGAATATAGGAGGGAATCGATCAAAAAGTGAATGGGTGAGAGAGATCAGAGAGAGATAGTGAGAATTGAGAGAGAGGAAGGAAGATCGGTGCTAATTGACTATTTTCGGCGAGAAAATCATCGGAAACCCATCGTATGAGCTATCGGAAAATGCTCCAATTTATGTTTTGCTGCTGTTCTAGCAAAACCTCTGGGAAATAACATCACTAGCTCCACTCATCTCCAAATCCAACCCAAAATTGCGTTGCTGTTCATATTCCGTGTGAATTTGCATATCGCTATTTTGGGTCACTTGTTTCTTTGTGGGTTTGTAGTTTTGGGTTGTATATTGACGTCTGTTTGTGGGTTACCATTTTGGTCAAATTTTCAGTTTAGATACCGAGTTGGGTTTTGTCCGTTGAGGTCGATTTGAGACTCCAGTTGCAGTTTTAGTCGGAAAGAGCAATTTAATTGAAAGAAACATTAAGGTTCATTTATCCTCTCATTCTTTACTAATTTTTAAATTATTGATGCTTCGTGAAGTGAATTCATAATGTGGGCATCTTGCTTTATCTGATTTGGTTGTGTCTGAACCGTGAATGATGGTGGATATTGGTTGATTGGTCACTTTATTTGGATAATTGAATGACATCAACTTAAATTGAGAATTTGGGTTGGGAATTTAAATATTGATTTGGTGAATGTTGATTATTTTTGTTAATTGTTGAACACTCTAGTATTATATGTTAAGCCGTTAAACAAGTAGGCAAACGATAAGTTGGGGTAGGCAAAACATAGGAATTGTGATTGTTAAATGTTTGAGTGTGGGTGTGAATGATTCTTTCTACTTTTCGCGCATTGAAAAATATACTCATTTAGCCGGGGAATACCCCGAAGTCATTTGTATTTGTTCACCGGGGAATGATCCGATGTACTGTGTTGGCGAAAGACGTTCGTAATGAAGGCCCGATGCATCGGGTAAAGAATTAGAGTTTAGTCTAGGATTAATTTAGAATGGGATTTATATTTCCATATTTTTCTATTGTTTGGACTGTATAACTTGGACTGAACACTAAATTTTGGATTGTTTTGTTTTGGTCTACTTGATTGATTGTTGTGCATGCTCTGTGTGGTTTATACATTCATAGTGTTAAATTAGCTGATATGCTCCACCAAGAGACCGTGGTCGAACCACGGGATCAAGGGGTGCCTAACACCTTCCCCTCGGTCAACAGAATTCCTTAGATGGAATCTCTATTCGCAAACCAGTCTTAAAGAGTCAAATTGTTTTGAAAAGGATTTTTCAAAGGTGACTTGGCACACCGGATTATGCCAAGTGGCAAATCTGAGTTTTGAATGTAAAAATACTCTTTTTCAAAAGAATTATCCTCATTTTGTCACTTTAATAATAAAAACCCTTTCGACCGTTAAAATGAATCTTTTTGGTTAAAAAAAGGGGTGTGATAGCTCTAGCGACTTTGCTGGGGAATTTTTCAGAATTTGAGCTTATTTTTTGGAGTTATATCGGCTTTGTTTGACATTATGGTGTATAAACATTGTTTCTGTTATCGTTGTGTTATTGTTTTATCACTGTTGTGTGCTTACGTACTCTTTGTTTACAGTTTTTACTTATGTGTTACTGCTTTATATCTGACATTATTTGAATAACCCGAGTCAATTCTTTCTGCAACAAGTCCTGGAGTGCACGTCCTCTAGTTGAAGCTTGCAGTGAAGTGCAAAGGAACACCATATCACACACCAAGAACTAGCCATACACTATACTTCATAGGCACCTTTTGTCTTTCACTCATTAAGGACTTTTGGCATATTTCACTTATGTTTGTAATAAGTTTATAAATAGACTAGTTTTTGGTCTTTAGTTCTTTAGTTGTTTACTGATATTTAAAGTTGTAACACTGGAACCACACTCTCTCTAGTGTGAGGAGTGTACCACCTTAGTTTAAGGCTTGAAAAAGCCACCAAATCCGAAATAAGGGTGATGCTAGGGTGAAATCGCTAGTATTGCTATTGTTAGAAACCTAGGTGCTGGAGTGGTTCATGCTCTCTTGTGTCATTGTAAGAGTGTTGGTGTTACCTATTACAAGTATTAAGGGTCTTAGTGTATGGCATACACTTAGGTTCATAGTTCTTGTGAGAGTTGATGTCTCACTTCCTATCCTTACACTTCTTGTCATCGTGTTTGTGTTCTTGTTCTAGTAAAGCCGTGTATTATTGTTATCTTGTTGTTGTTGTTGTCTTATCATCTCGTGTTCATCTTGTTGTTGGCTATTTTTTGTGTAAAATACACCTTGTATCATCTCGTTCTTATGGTATTATTGTTGGCCGAAACTTGGTCTCCTTTTGGTCCTCGGTTTGTCTTGTGTTTTATGTATTGTTTTCGTGTTGTGAGTTAATTCCGTTATCATTTTCAAAATGGTTTGACTCTGTAAAACTGGTTTGCGAATAGAGATTCCGGTTAAGAGAATTTGTTGACCGAGGGGAAGATGTTAGACACCCCTCGATCCCGTGGTTCGACCATGATCGCTTGGTGGAGCGTATCGGCTAAATTGACATCACAAATGTATAAACCCACACAAAACATGTACAAACAATCAATCAAACACACGAAAGAAACAAATCCAAAATACAATGTTCAGTCAAATTATACAGTTTGAAACAAAAAATTGCAAAAAATAAATCCTATTCTAACATACACTAATCCTAACTATGCTTCTGTGCTTTACCCGATGCCTCAGACCTTCATCACGAATGTCTTTTGCCAACATAATATGTTGGGTCATTCCTCGATAAATAAATACAATGTGTCTCGGAGCATTCCCCGGCTAAATGAATACATTTGAATTACATACGGTAAACTAGAAAGAAACATTCAACACATTTATCATTTCACGCATTCACCCAAACATCATTCCTAGGTTTGTCTACCCAAACCTACATTTGTCTATCTGATTCAACGCATTATAATACTATCGAATTCACAAACTTAACTCCGAATTAAGCCAAACAACAACAAACTAACATTAATCTAATTTCACCCTTATTATCAATCACGCAATTCAACCCCCAACTTCTTTTTTATTAATCACCATTAAAACATGATCAAATTCATCCCTCAAACCACCGAAGTCGAATCGCTAAGCATCATGATCGTAACATCAACAACATCAAACAATCATAATCACCCATCAAACAATCATGGCCATTTCAACTAATTGAAATAAAGAAGAGAGAACAAATTGAAGAAATGAACCTTAATACCGCTTTTGATGAATATTATTCGACGGAATAAAGATAACCCGCCTCTGATAATTTTGACTTAAGCCTCAATGAAAAATCTGTCCAACATGGGACTGAGTATCGCAAGAAAACAGGGAGACCCGACCCGATTCTGATGAACCCACCTAACCTAAAGCTATAGATCGTGAGAATAAGAGAAATCCGATCAGAATTCTGATGGGTTCGGACAAAATTAAAGATTGATCAAGGTTCTCCGGACTATTTTATGTCGTCGTGACTCCGATCGACTTCAGCGATGACCGAAGACGATAAAGAAGTACCAGATGTAATATATTCCGATGGATTCGACCAGATTTGCGACAAATTTGATGCATTTTTGGTGAGTCTGTCACCGGAACAGTAATCCACCAGCAAAATCTGCATTCTCTCTCTCTCTTCTAACTCTTTTCGGTGTGTGTGTGCGATTTATTGTGTGGATATGGTTTTCTAATGGAAGAGGGTCCGTTTTTCGATCACTGTGTGTGTGAAGATGTACGCGTAATAATTGGTGGTGAAGACCCCTAAGTGAGTGTATTTAGTGCATTGGAGCTATTCGTGTATGCGTGGAATTGAGTAGAAAAGTTTTTGTGTTCTAATGGTGTGTGTATGGTTCTGTGAGGTGTATGGCAGTGACCATATCTGAGAGTGTATGCAAATGGTGTGTAATATAGTGTTCTTGATGGAAAATGGAAGTTCTGCCAAATATTCCCTATGCCCCCCCCCCCCCCAGTGTATTGTACTGGTTTATTCCCTTAGTGAATGGAAATTGGGAGTATATGGAGAGGGGTGTTGATATATGTGTTTTGTGATGTGGGATACGTGAGTGGGGTAGGATTAGGGGTATGGGGTGGTGATGAGTTGTCCAAAATTAGTAGGAGGAGTGGTTAGGATGATTAAAACAAGAAAATTTGTTAGGGATTTTGTTAAGGTTTGTTATTTTTGTATTTTTGTGGGGGTATAATTACATGGGTGAGTGTGTAGGATAATGTGAGGCAAAAAATGGATAGTTTGGTATTTGGGAGGAACAAAATTAGGTGTCTACATCATGCCCCTTTTTGGATATAAACACAAAGTATTTTCAGACAAAAAAAGTAGACAACGAGACCAAAGTTTGACCCAACCCTTATTCAAAGAAAGAATTAGAAAAAAGAAGGAGGGTCCAGAACAAAAAGTAAATTTCTATTTTCCAGGAGGGTCCTGAACATAAAGTAAATTTTCATTTTCCAGGATGGTCCTAGACATGAAGTCAATTATCATTTTTCAAGAGGGTCCTAAAGTGAAGTTCCATATAACATA
This sequence comes from Capsicum annuum, assembly GCF_002878395.1. Classification (NCBI taxonomy): domain Eukaryota; kingdom Viridiplantae; phylum Streptophyta; class Magnoliopsida; order Solanales; family Solanaceae; genus Capsicum; species Capsicum annuum. The sequence goes on from NW_025836175.1 coordinate 14,850, forward strand.
CAATACTTCTAATTTTTGCCCCAATTTCATTAAAAACTTTTGCGGGTGTCAAACCTAATCACAACCACTTGCAACAGTGCATAATGCAAAGATGAATCAAGATCCTGATCAACAAATGCCCCTTTTGAGGGTAAATTTCAATGTGTGAGACTAACGAGTCCCCTTCTTAAGAATGAAAGTGAAGGGTCTTTACTAAAGTGCATCTTTCAAAATTAACGACTCAAATTAGGAAGTGGACTTCCTAGACACGAGACATGAAAGACCCAAATTAGAGAATTTGTCTCTAAGGGGTACAAGATGATGAGTTTTACCACAATTGGGATTACCAAACCTGTACAACAACACTGCATTTGCATTAGCGGAAATGAGGAATTGCACCTCTAGGTATTTATGCTTTGAAGCCTTTGATTAGAAGGTCACAATTATTCCTGTTTCATACAAAGAAAACTTGTGAATTTAAAACAGGATGTTTGTCTTGTAGCTTTGACATTTGAGGAGATTTCTCTTGCACTTGTCCCATTGAGATCTTGCTTCTAATCATTAGCATTTGTCATTGCCTTGTTGCACCGTTAGTCCAAACTCAGAATATTAAGAATAACTCTAAAATAAACACAGTATCTCTGCTTTGCTATGTTTCTCAGACAATCTCATTTAGACCTTAGTATTTCCACGAATTCCACAAATTTGTGTGTTGACAACAACCTTCTGTGTTCTGACTTGTAAGCTTGTTTCATTCATGTGTTGGACCCCTTGTCTTGCTTTGTGCAATTGAAGAAGATGGTGGCCAATAATAAAATCTTTTCTCACTTGTTTTAACATGGACTTGACTCAAAGACAAGAGAAAAAATAACAATGTGTTTTCTTTTGGATAACTAACTCAAGAAAAATAAAATAAAAACACAGAGAAAGAAAAGACAATGGACGTCCCCATTTGAAAGAAACAAAAAATTTATCTAAAAATGACAGTCAACTATAATGATTATACCATGAATTTGGTTAATCTGTGTGATCTTTCTACCCACACTTTCTACCAGCTATTGTTGAGTTAACGGTCTTGAAACTGAGTTGCTTCCTTAGGTCAACTGCATTCAAAACCTCATTCGGCTAGTGACACCGTGAAGGATTTATGCCAACAAGCCTCTCTCATTTTTTTCTTGGCTCACCATTATCTTACAGTGTGTGTGAGGGTTTTCACCAATAAGACTCTCTCATTTTTATGTCTCTCAACTTACCATTGTCTTACGGTGCCCAGAAGGATTTTCACAAATAAGACTCTCATTTTTATTTCTCTCCAGATTTCTTATGCCGAAGAAGACAAGTAGTTCCCAAAATACCTATCATATGCATTGCATGCTTAGCCTTATCATTCTCAAAGAATGATCTGAAGGTCTTTCTTTGGTTGTAACTTGGATTTTGGATAAGGTTAGAAAAAAGGGATGGCATGAGGCTCAAACGACACTTGAAGTGGGTTAGGACTTACAACTTTTAGAATCGACTCAAACTATAAAGATTAACTCATGCCTCAGTTTCTTTTGACTGGGCAATTCTAAATTGTTCATTTGATTGGATCAAGCCCCTGGTAGAGCAGCCTACGTATCTCACTCCGAGAGAGGAGAATCAGGTTACGCGTAGTCCTGGCAACTTGTTCTTTTGCTTGATTCTGGTTTATTCTCTTTTTTCCTTTTCTCTTTTATTGAATTTTTTTGAAACTTTTTCTGACTCTATTTTCTTGACACTCGTCTTTTCTTTCTTTTGGATACACTTTTTCTCTTTTTTTTTAAAAAAAAAACTTTTCTGACTCTACTGTTTTGCTCAACACCTTTTCTTTTGAGCTTTGTTGACTCTATCTTGAAATCTAAAGAGGGGTACGAAAGAAAATAGAAGGCTCAAATAGGGTAAACAAAGGATGCTACAATGTTTGGCTAACAGAATAAAATGTCTTCGTCATATCAATCCTAAAAAATGCAAGTACATAACATGCAATAAGAAAGTGGGAGATGAAGATCATGTATGATATTTTTACAGTACTAACTTAACTGGGCGTGTGTATCACTATTTCTTCTGCGCATGTACAGCATACAACTCCACTTTGCTGTACAATATTAATGCGGAAGGACTCATGTCTTCGTGGAGATAATTTTCATTTTGTTTCTCTTGATATAGGATTACGCAACCACCATTTGACCTAATTGAGACATGTCTTTCAATTGATGACCAAGTTATTCTTGTGATTCTCAAAATAATTGCCTTAATTTTCCAAGAAGGCTTCAACTAGTCACCAAATGTCTCAGCACTCTACCTATTTCTCAGATGCTTTTTCTAACTTTAACCCTCTGATTTAATGTTCATGCTTAAACCAGATTTTAAGATTTGGCTGAAAATTCTGCTAGCATGTCATATCACTAGAATCAACATAAAATGTACTGTGTAAACATAACAAACAAACAACACAAATTTAAAACACAAAGGAAAAGGGACACTTCATTAAGTTGAAATAAAAGAGAAAAGGGTTTGAACATAAACGATAAAGGGACAAAACAAGATAGATCCCGAACTACAACCCTACAATAATTCAGAAAATAGAAAACAAAACAAAACAAACTACCAGACATCTTCCTAGTAGGGAGAGGTGTAACTCCTCAATTGCTCAAACTGACAACTTAGCCACTGGTTAGTATATCAGCATGACTAGAGCTTCTCTTACTATCAACATTCCACACCATAATTGATCCATCTTGAATCATCTTTTCAATATATTTTTTCAAATCTCGACAATCTTCAATACTATGACCCTGAGCATCAGAATGATATGCGCATCGTGCATTAGGATCAAAATTTCTTGAATGGAGATCAAGAGTGTGCCCAAAGAGAGAGTGATCATGTCCCTTTATACCAATCTCTGAAATAAGCTAGCATACTAATCTCCAATTGGTGCGAAGCTATCCCTCAATTCCTGCCTGATTTCATTGTTTGGCTTGAATCTAAAATCGAGCCTAAAGGGGCTTTGGCAGGTTTGTGTAGTCGGAGGATAACTCTAAGGAGATGGTGCACGCCATTGTGAGTAAGAAGGGAGGTGAACATATGGATGTGCGCAGTATACTAGATATGAAGGTAGGGAAATTGAGTAGAATGGATTTTTGGAGGGATTATAGAGAGCTTGGGTATGAACTTGGGCTTGAGACTGACGGTGACGATTCGTCTTCTTGGATGTGCCCGTTCTCCAACTACTATTGCAGCTGCATCTTTCTCATTCATTTTCCCTCCAGTTTCTCTTACTTGATTAAAATATTTTCCCAAATACTTCACAAATTCCTCATGTTCATCTTTCTCCTCAAGTGTTGAAATCTCAAGGATTGGAGGAAGGTTAACACTTGAAGACATGATACAAGAAAAACAACGAAAGGCACAAAACACACTCTAAATCAGTCCACTAATCTTAAGGATTCGATGACCAAGATGGAGACCACACTCGGATTCGCTACCAACAACAAGAATACAAGATACAAGGGTGTATTTCAACACCAAAACAGCAATAAAGAATGATGAACAATGTCAGCAACAATAACACAAGTTTCGGATTAAATAAATGACCCAAAACAGTCCACTACACAATATAACAACAACAAAAGTAAATGATAGATAGTGAGAACAAGATTATTACAAGATTAAGAACTAAAGAGTGAATTAAAATCAAAAACCCTAATGAATGTAATAATCATAACCACACTCTTACGGTAACCGCCAAGGGAATCAACTCACCTAAAGATCCACCGTTTCGAAGCAAAGATCAATACTAGCTTTTCCAAACCCTAACTAAGAACTATACTAAGGTGTTGCACTCTCCAAAGAGAGAATAAGTATCTCAAATGTTCATTATTCATTAACTAATGAGAGAACACCTAAAAAAATCCTACTTATAGTATATTACAAAAGAAGGAAAAAAAGACTACACTACCCTTAATGACCAAGGGTGGCCTTGGTGTATTGGAAAACAATTTGAATTGTCCAAAATTCCCTTAAGGCTAAGTGACCAAAATGTCCTTAATAAAGGTCACCAAAACCATGAACCAATAAAAGTGGTCCAAATCCGAGAGTCCCTAAGTCTTCAAGGCTCCAACCAATCTTCCACACTTGAATTTGATCAACGGTAGGATCAAATCGTCCCCTCCAAGTATGATCTTGTGCCCTCCATGTGGCCAAAGCTTGATTCTTCACATAGTGACTTTGAATGATGTCATCAAAAGCTAAGGTGGCCATTGTTATTATATCATCCTCCCCTTCTTGAAAAGGATTCGACCTCGAATACAAACCTTGCAAAACCGAAGAGAGGGCAAATAAATACAAACTCCTCATGGAATAAGGGTTAGGGTTAGCATAACAAATCATCTCAACATGCCAAGGTTGCACATATTTGCAGTATAACCAAGGATCCTTTGAATTAAATATTAAAAGCTCAGTAAAAGGTGCACAACAGATTTGGTTACAGGAATCACCAGGAGATAAAGAAACTACATAGGTCCTAATGGCATCAAATAATCCACAAGGTAGAACTTTCTTCATCTTATGAGCTATAAGACACCATTGCTTCTTTATCTCTTCAAAAGACCACACCAAGGCGGGTTTCAATTTGTTCTAAAGCCCATAAAATCCATATAGCATTATCACGCACATGCATGGACAGACCAACAAACTTCCTATCTCGACATAAAATAAATCCAAAACTAGCATGGACGTCATCATAGGCAAAGAGGTAGTATAGAAAAGAATCACGTGCAAAGGCATTCACGAGTGAAGAATAAGCATTTAAACACATACACATTCTTTCCTTCAAATAACTAGACAACTTGGCATCCACAAGTTGGAATTCATGCAATTTAGGCACAGGTGTGTCAAACAAGGATGGACAAGGTGTCAATGACACCTTTGCCCTCGGGTTTTCAAGAAGGACTACACATTTCTTACCCTTAAGAGTACTCTCACCTTTCAAAAAGAGATTTTCATCTTTAGGAGGAATGTTGTCACACCATATGGGTTAACATATCGGCTATAGCCTTCAAGGCAAGCTATACCACCATGCTCACCACTAGGTTCATTAGGAGTGTTTAAATCATCTTCAAATAAGACAATATCCCTAAAGAGAGCATGATCTATTTCCCGGTCAGATTCGGAACAAACACGTTCATCACTCTCTAAAAGATCAATATCATGTTTCAAAGAGATTTCAAGCATAAGATTGTCCCAAGAATGGCTCTCGGGTTCACTTCCATTTTGTTGACCAATATTTTCAAGTACTTCACTCACTTGAGTTCTTTTAATCACATCATACACATACTCAAGTGGTGGAAAATTTTCACAAGTAAGTTGATCAACACCGATTACACAAGATGATGTACTTTCATTCAACATATAGGTTTCAACAGTAGGTGGACATAAATTAACCTTACAAGAAAATTCAATTTTGTCATCAATAGGATGAACTAGTGTATCCATACTCACAACATGTACATCATCAACCAGAGACAAAGAATCATTTAACTCACAAGTAAGTAAGCTACTACTCACACTCAATGGGCTACTAGCCACACAAATATCATTCTCATGCACCAAAGTGTAAGAGTTAGCTATTTTACCTTAAATTTCTTGAGTAGATTCTTCTTTGCCATTGTGTGAAGGTCCTCTATAAGCTTGGGCAGCAACTTCCTTTCAGCATTGTTCGCCTTCGCTTGAAATGTTGGTGCCTACACAAATGTCCTTAGAAATAGAAGGACAACCAATTTTAGCATGGTTTGGTGATAATCCCCTCACTTCGCTCCACACAACCTCTCTTTTTTCCACTCTCGGATTACCACCTTGCACTTCCTTACTCCTCTCAATCTTTTATCTCTCATAATAATTTAGATTGGAGTAGGTAGGCACTTCTGTTTATGGCTTGGGCAGTAAGTAAGTCATGAGGCGATTCTCCCATTGGTTTCTTACAACACTAGGCCAATTTTCCACATTAGGAACATTATGTCGTGCAAACCAATTGACACCTAAGTATACATGACTGTAGGGCAAGGGAAGAACATCGAACCGCAACTTTTTATGGTATTCATATTGGGAGAAGACAACTTTTACCCTCTCGGCAACCTTGAAGTCGTCCAATGAGTATGGAACAAGTAAAGGCTCTCGAAACAACCACAAGTAGTTGACCATGGAAGGAACGATGTAGTTTTTATAGTACCTATCATTCAACACAATAAGGTATCCCGGTATCCCACAAATGGTCACCTTTCCAAAGTGTATACTCCTTCTCGGATCAACATTATAATGCACACAAGTACCCCTCGATTTTGGAGATGCACACCCTCTTCTTCTCGTTAGATAACCTCCACTTGAACTAGTATAACCATTCACACTATATTGACCTTGATAAGAAGAAATACAAGGTGAAGAATATGAATCTTCTCACTCCTTAATTGCACTCTCATCATAGCTCTCATAAGCTTTGTTAATGAAAGGGTTACACCTAACACCAAATCTAGGTTCGGAGTGAGAAGTGTAAGACTCCTCACATGCCCCAACATCATCATAAGAACATTCACAAGGTATTACATCATCTCCAAAGTCACCATAAGCACTAGACACTTCATTCACCTCATTTTCTCCCTCAAAACCGTAACTCCCAAATCTGTCCAAGTTTTGTTCATGGCTATTTTCATAGCTTCCGCAATCTCTGTCAACTTCATAGCCATAAAACCCCTCACTATAATCATAGTCTCCCATGTTGTAGTCATAATAATCCCAGCTATCGAAGACATGTTCCCCTTCTATCACCTTTGTACCTACACAATGAACAAACAAGGTTAGTAGTAAAAGCTTCTCACTAACACTCGTATACACTCACCTTTGTGATTCTCACAATTGGAGTGGCGAATATTGAAAGTTGCTTATAATCCGGTAGTCAATAGGATGTCAATTCTACTTGGCGGATGGAATAGATTCTTGTTTGATCGACTCAAGACACAAAAATAAAATTTACCTAAGAACTTGAACAAAGAAGTTACTACGAGTTAAAAACAAGAAAAAGCACACAAATAACGAAGACACGAAACAAACGGACTCTACAACTAACTTACAATCTAGTAGGAGATTACTAGTTTATTAATTAGTGTTCAAACCATCAAACGGAACTAGGAAACAATAAAATGAAACTAAGAAATCTGAAATTTGAGCTTAAAAATTGTCGGTGACCAGTAAAAAACGTGATGTGGCAGCCACGTATTGGTTGCGGCTGTTATCAAATTTTATTTTCTAATTCAAGTCTTGGTCCAATTGTAATTTGAAATTGGTGGGAATTGGTTAAGGAGAGAAAACAAGTCTTGAAATCCTATTTCAAATTCAAAAAGCAAGACTTGACTTTTCTCCTCAAGACATGGTCCTTAAATCATGGAAGGTTGTTGAAAAAGTGGTTGTTAAAGTCCTTGAGTGGTTGGAATTGGTTGTAAAAGTCTTGAGAGGTCTTCAATTTTGGAAACATGTCTTTCAAGACTAACAAAATACACACTCTCTTTCTTCAACTTCCAAGATCAAACAACCACTTTTTCATGAACTATAGATGAAGATGTGAAGAACACTAATAACACATTTTTTTGAATCTTGAAGTTCTAAGGTTCAAGTTGGACCCCAAACATCAACAATACCTTTCCAAGCTTAAAAATACAACACAATAAACCATACACATTCAAACCTTGAACCAAAAACAAAACACACGTCCAATCTTTGAATCCATAACAACAATACCAACAACAATCACTCGGCCAAAGTTTAGGTTCACAACAACAACAACAACAATTAAAGCTCAAAACTAGATCTAGATTTCTTTAGTGTTAAGAGGTGAAGAAGCTAACACTAGAAACAACAAAACAAATAAAATGACTCCTATATCTAGACTCAAAACAAGAAAAATCTAGGTCAAGACACAACAAGAACATAATTTCGGCCAAGACAAAAGAATGGACAGATTTGCTTCTTTTTGAAATTTTCAGATTTCAACTTTTTTTTTTTTTGAATTTTTTAACAAGAAAGCCCAAGATTGATCTTACACGAACAAGATCTAGCCATGCTCTGATATCAAGTGATACGAGAAAGAAAACGGAAGACACAAAACACACTCCAAATCAGTCCACTAATCTTAAGGATTCGAGGACCAAGATGGAAACCACACTCAGATTCGCTACCAACAATAAGAATACAAGATACAAGGGTGTATTTCAACACCAAAACAGCTATAAAATGTGATGAACAATATCAACAACAATAACACAAGTTTCGGATTCAATAAATGACCCAAAACAGTCCACTACACAAGATAACAACAACAAAAGTAAAGGATAGATAGTGAGACCAAGATTATTACAAGATTAAGAACTAAAGAGTGTATGAAAATCAAAAAACCCTAATGAATGTAATAATCAAAACCACACTCTTACGGTGACCGCCAAGGGAATCAACTCACCTCAAGATCCACCGTTTCCAAGCAAAGATCAATACTAGCTTTTTCAAGCCCTAACTAAGAACTATACTAAGGTGTTGCACTCTCCAAAGAGAGAATAAGTCTCTCAAATGTTCATCATTCATTAACTAATGAGAGAAGACCAAAAAAAAATCCTAATTCTAGTATATTACAAAAGAATGCAAAAAAGACTACACTACCCTTAATGACCAAGGGTGGCCTTGGTGTGTTGGAAAACAATATGAATTGTCCAAAATGCCCTTAAGGCTAAGTGACCAAAAAGCCCTTAATAAAGGGCGCCAAAACCGTGAACCAACAAAGGTGGTCCAAACCCAAGAGTCCTTAAGTCTTCAAGGCTCCAAGCAATCTTCCACACTCGGGTTTGATCAATGGTAGGCTCAAAACGTCCCCTCCAAGTATGATCCCATGGTGATCAAAGCTTGATTCTTCACATAGTTACTGTGAATGATGTCGTCGAAAGCTAAGGCGGCCATTATTCTTGTATCAAGACATGCCCCAGTTTTTATATGAAACATTTTCTTTACCCCTAATCCTAGGGAACTTTTCATAGTATCTTCTGTACCCTTCATTTTCCCAATTATTTTCTCTAGCTCTTCAGGCACGCTAGGCTTCTTGTTAAGAAATTTTGGTGGCCCAATTAACTTAAATGTAGGCTTAAGAGTATAACAATGATCACCAAGAGTATCGAGCATGGATCCACCAACAGCATAGGCAAGTACAACTATTTGGCAGCTAGCCAATGTGGTTGTCTCAGCAGAGGATTGAGCAACAAAATCACAGACGACATGTGGTGTTGTGAATATAGTTGGCTTATGCTGAGTTTCTAGAGAAAGAGTGGTGAAAGTATGGGAATGCTTTTGGCTTTGATTGAATTCTGAGTCATGTTGCAGTGCATCAACAATAGTAGAAAACTAACTTTGCAATTTTGGTGGAAGACTCAAGGTATTTGTAGGATCAATAGTGGAGCATGGAGGAGGAGGCAGCCCACTAGCCCAAGATCGATACATTTCCATCATTTGTTGTCTTAGTCTCAAATTTTCTTCCTTTAAACTCTCAATTTCTTGACTCTTTGTTTGATCCATGAGGTCACTCTCTATATTTTTGTTGGATACAGTTAAACCTTCCTTAGATTTGGTGTGATATAGAGGACCAGCTACAATATTACAATGCCACAAACCAACCACCTTAAACTAACTGAACAAGAGACAATAAACGTGTTAGCGTGCAACACTTTTTCAAAACTCTTTTTTTGCTTTTCTTTTGAAAAGATCACTGAACCCAAGAAGGGCGCCTACGTATCTCACTCCCGAGAGAGGACAATCAAGTGTGCGTAGTTCGTGAAGTTTAGCCAAAATGACCAATTAAACTCTTTTTCTTTCTTTTTCTTTTTCTTTAAACTTTAAAAAGAAAATAAAATAACAAATTGTCAAAAGAATTGATGAAAATCTTTGTGCATTTTACAGGTTAAAACTCTCTATACAAAATGAAACATATGATTACCAAAGAAAAATCTTTTAGGGTTTTCGATGTTGAATTTCATAGGAAAATGAAACTGAAACTATTAGAAAAAAAAACTTTTTTGTAGTTTTCTTTTAAACATATATATAAACACCTGCTCTAATAAAGAGTGAAGAAAATCTTTTGGGATGTTTTTTAAATAAGATCCCCGAACCAACAATAGGCTGCCTATGTATCTCTCCCGAGAGAGGAGAATCAGGGGTGCGTAGTTCGTCCAGATTGGACAATTAAAGTTATTGATGAACCATCACTTAAGGGACACGACAAAGGCAGACGATGAAAAACGTCAATAAAATCCTTTTTAAGTTTTGAATTTGACACTCAACATAAAAATGACACCAACTATACGAGAAAAATCTTTTTGCTATTTTCATTATATGAAATGTACAAAACTTCTACCATTTTTTTTTTTGAATTTTTTTTTTATAAAAACTCTTATGAATGAAAATGTTTTTGAAATTTTTGAATTATGAATACTTACTAAAGGAACAAAAGGGAAATGTTTTTGATGTTTTTTTTTATTTTGAGAAGATGAGTGCAAATGGTAATTGTTTTTTTTGAATTTTTGGGTTGTGAAGAACAAAAGCCATAAAGAACGCTAAAAATAAACTACGAAACTCTTTTTTGATTCATTCTCCTCTTTTTTTTTTTTGAATATTCATTACCTACACACTTTACTTCTAACACATGCTTTCCCCCAAATCCATCCGTCAAATGACCACATTACCCTCAAATATGCAACATTTAGTACATAGGGATACTTTAGAGGTGAGCCTCCTACAAAGGACCAAGTGGGTCCTGCTAGGTCTCAATATAATGCACATAAGCACGCCCTAAAGTCTAACCTACGTTGGATTTCACTAACAAGGCTGTTCGGGGGAGCGTATGATCGATAGGGGCTGCGAGAGCTTTCCACCCACCCCATAACACCGATGGTTCCCCATCCTAAAAGAAGGATGACTCAACTAGAGGTCGTTTATAACACGTGTACTACAAACTTGTTGCAGAAAGAATGACTCGGGTTATGCACATGATGCCGATATAAAGTGGTAACACATAAGATAAAAACTGTAAATAAAGAGCATGTAAGCACGCAACAATGAGAAACAATAACACAAAACAACACAAACAATGTTTGTACACCCATAATGTCAAACAAAGTCGATACAACTCCAAAAATTAGCTTGAATTATGAAAAGTCCCCTGCGGAGTCGCCAAAGCTATCACACCCCTTTTTAACTAAAAAGATTCAGATTTTAAGTTCGAAAAATATTTTTATTATTAAGGTGACAAAAGATTTAAAATTTATTTTGAAAAGAAATTACTTTCATTTTTTATTCAGAGTCGCCACTTGGCACAATCTGGTGTGCCAAGTCACATTTCGAAAGTCCTTTTCAAAATAGTTTGACTCTTTAAAATTGGTTTGCGAATAGAGATTCTGTTGACCTCGATCCTGTGGTTCTACCACGATCTCTTGGTGGAGCGTATCGGCTAAATTGACTTCACAAATGTATAAACCCACACAAAACATGTACAAACAATCAATCAAACACACGAAACAAACAAATCCAAAAACAATGTTCAGTCCAATTATATGAAATAAAAATTGCGAAAAATAAATCCTATTCTAACCTACACTAATCCTAACTATGCTCCCATGCTTTACCCGATACCTCGGGTCTTCATCATGAATGTCTTTCACCAATATAATTCGTCAGGGAATGTTAAATAAATACAATGTGTCTCGGAGCATTCCCCGACTAAATGAATACATTTGAATTAAATACGGTAAACTAGAAAGAAACATTCAACACATTTATCATTTCACGCAGTCACTCAAACATCATTCCTAAGTTTGTCTACCCGAACCTATATTTGCCTATCTGATTCAATGCATCATAACACTATCGAATTCACAAACTTAATTCCGAATTAACCAAACCAATAACAAACTAACATTAATCTAACTTCACCCTTTTTATCAATCACGCAATTCCACCCCCCAACTTCTTTTTATCAATCACCATTAAAACATGATCAAATTCATCCCTGAAACCAGAGTACTCCCTCAAACCACCGAAGTCGAATCACTAAACGTCATGATCGTAACATCAACAACATCAAACAATCATAATCACCTAACATACAATCATGGACATTTCAACTAATTGAAATAAAGAAGAAAGAACGGTTTAAAGAAATGGACCTTAATATCGCCTTTGATGAATATTATTCGACGAAATAAAGAAAACCCACCTTCGATAACTTTGACTTAAGCCTCAATGACGAATTTGTCCAACTTGGAACTGTGTATCACAAGAACACAGGGAGACCCGACCCGATTCTGATGAACCCACCCAACCTCGAGCTAGAGATCGTGAGAATATGAGAAAACCGAGCTGAATTTTGATGGGTTCGGACAAAATTGAAGACAGATCAAGGTTCTCCAGACTTCTTTATGTCATCGTGACTCCGATCGACTTCAGTGATGACCGAAGACAATAAAGAAATACCAGATGTGATATATTCCGATGGATTCGACCAGATTTGCGACAACTTTGTCGCGTTTCCGGCGAGTCTGTCACCAGAACAGTAACCCACCCGTGAAATCTGTGTTCTTTCCCTCAATCTAAGCCTTTTCGGTGTGTGCATGCGATTTAGTGTGTGGATATGGTTTTTCGATGGAAGAGGGTCCATTTTCCGATCACTGTGTGTGTGGATATGTGTGCGTATTAATTGGTGGTGAAGACCCCTATGTGTGCGTATTTAGTGCATTGGAGCTATGCGTCTGTGCGTGAAATTGAGTGGAAAAAATTTTGTTCTCTAATGGTGTGTGTATGGTTCTGTGAGATGTATGGCAGTGACCATAAATGAGTGTGTGCAAATGGTGTGTAATATATTTTTCTTGATGGAAAATGGAAGTTCTGCCAAATATTCCCTGTGGCCCCCCTCCCCCAGTGTATTGTGCTGGTGTATTTCCATAGGCTCATTTGGTTTGAAAACAAGTTATACGGGGATTAGTTATGTTGGGAAAAGTTATGATAGGATAAGTTATATTGAGATTAGTTATGCTGCGATTATTTTTTATTGAGTGTTTTGTTTGTTGTATTTAAGGTAATATGCATGGTATAATTTCTAGGAATAAATGGATTGATTACCAAAATACCCTCCATCTTATTTAATATATATATATATTTCTTTTTAAGCTTTAAATATTCATTCTTAAATTTGTTTTTATAGAGAAATTAAAATATATAAATAAACATAATTTATATATTTTACAATCATTTTTAACGGAAAACTATTCAAAATTTATTTATTATAAATATATTATACGTTAATTAAACATAATTAATGTGTGTATGAGAATATATTACGTTATATATTATGTTATATATAATTAAATTATATATAATTAAACATAATTAAACATAATGTATTATAATTAAACATATTAACGTAATATATATATATATATATATATAATTAAACATAAGAATTTACATTACGCTATAGTGGGTAGATTTTCTTAAGTTTGGCCTAAGATAATAGAACTACAAGAGCAAATTCCAGTACAATGTGGTTTTAAAGAAAATTGCAAAATTGATTTCCTACGTAAAAAGCATGTTCAAATTAGACTAGAGCTTCTGGAGGATTTCATAAACATTTTTTCTAAGAGTTCTTATTACATCAATTAACGTATATATATTCATAATATTATATGTTATATATTACGTAATATATATATGAGTGTGTGAGAAATGAAAATAATAGAGTTTGAAGGTATTTTTGTCCTTTCATACATTTATCCCAAGGATAAATTAAACCGGGATTGTTATCCCACCAATTGAGTGGATAACTTATCCCGGGACTATTTATTAGTCCCGGAATAAGTTATCCCGAATATTGTCAACCAAACATGCAATAGAAATTTTATTCCGGGATTATTTGCTTCAACTCCTCCAACCAAACGACCATTTAGTGAATGGAAATTGGGAGTATATGGAGAGGGGGTGTTGCTATATGTGTTTTGTGATGTGGGACCCGTGAGTGGGGTAGGAGTAGGGGGTATGGGGTATGGGGTGGTGATGAGTTGTCCAAAATTTATAGGAGGAGTGGTTAGGATGATTAAAATAAGATAAAATTTGTTAGGGATTTTGTTAAGGGTTGTTATTTTTGTATTTTTGTGGGGTATAATCAAATTGGTGAGGGTGTAGAATAACGTGAGGCAAAAAATGGATAAATTGGGCTTTGGGAGGGACAAAATTAGGTGTCTACAAGGACTATAGTGTCAACAAAGTGTGACATCTATAGTTATGGGGTCATGTTGCTAGAAATGTTTACTAGGAGAAAGCCTATTGAGTTTGAGGGAGATCTTAGCTCGAAATAATGGGTGAGTTATTTACTTCCAAATGTTGTAATGGAGGCCGTAGATGCCAACTTGTTAACATCAAATGATAATCGCTTAAAGAAGGAGCTAGATGTTGTGGCATCAATCATGAAAGTTGCATTAGATTGTTGTAATGAATCTCCAACAAGAAGGACAAACATGAAAGATGTTGTAGGAATGCTATAGAAGATCAAGATTCAACCTCTAGCATGTTGAGCATGTTGTGGAATCTGTTGTTCCAAATAATTTGTTTGTTGCAAATATTTGATAAGTTTTGGATTCCTGTAATAGAAACTTAAGCTTGTAAACTTGAGCAAAGAGATACACACGTCCTATGTGGCATAATACACGTAGGACGCCATGTAGGATGCAAACTGGCCACATAGGACGCCACATATGACACATTTTCTATTTGTTCGACTTTATACAAGTTTAAGTGTCTACTTGTGCATACCAAAAATTGAAGGGCATAAATGTTAGTCGGAGCCAAGTTAAAGGTCTCATTTCTGTATTATGCCATGATTTTTTTTTAATGAATTAACATGTTGGAGTGGGACATATCCCAATTTCTGCTTCCTCTCCCCTTATGTTTGTCCTTCAGTGTCCAAATTACCAATAAAATGTCTTCGACACACGATTTACTGGGAGACTTCTCATCTGGACATTATGCCGTGCAGCCTTTTGACAGAACTTCACACAAGTGAGGTCCGGAGAGGGTAGAGTGTACACAGACCTTAACCCTACCTTTGGAGGTTGAGATGTTGTTCCTGATAGATCCTCGGCTCAAGAAAAAATAAAAGAAATTCAACGCAGGTCGGGGGAAATTTTTTTTTTTAACAAGAGCGAAAAAAAATTGCTGAAATAAAAAGACCATTTTAAAGAGAACTTTAAAATGCACCGAACAAAACATATATAGTGAAAAAATCAGGTTACCGAAAAAAAAAATCTAGCAGAAGTGAACTGTCATTGGTCGTACGACTTAGTTCTTTCTTTCTAATCAATTATTTTCTTATTCTGACATTTTGAGATGGAGGTCCATTGTTCTCGATCTTGTTACTTTTTGTAGTAGCTATTTCTTCTTGCATACACTGTGAACAGTGTCTTAGATCATTATTCTCACGAGCAGGATGCTAGCTTAGTCCCTTTGCACGTCTCCATTAACTAGGAAGCATCTGCCCCCTGATATGATTATGATACCATATCCAGTGTCTTGAGACGGTCTTCCAGAAACAAGGTCTGGTGAAAATATCAGCAGCATATCTGACACATTCCAAAAGCTCTCTATAGCAGCAGCACAAACTCAAAATATCAGCTAAGTGAAAAGCAGATGAGCAACATAAAAAATGCCTAAATATGATAGCTCAAGAGACTTAAAAAAAAAAAAAAGATTAAGCAGAATATCTGACACTTAGACACCAGCCAATTTAAATATGGATTAGACAATTAATCGGTGATAAAATCAACAGTTGAGTTTATCTTCATAGTGATAATGAGTACATAAATGTGTCTTGACAAAACAACAATAAGATAGCTAGTGTAATCCCACAAGTGGAGTCTTTAGAATATCTAAAAGTATTAATTCCCACAAGCCTGCTTTGTGGAGCGCAATTTTGGCGACCACAAGTGCGGCCATTTCAGCACCATATCTGTTGCTGTTGCAGCTGCTGCGAGTAGACAAGATCGCAGCGTAAATGTCATAATAGAAGAAGGATCGTCTGTCCTTGTCGTTGTGATCCTGCCACAGAAACCACAAAAGTAAGCTTGTAGGAACAAGCATGAAATGCTATTAGCTCCTTTACATCGATGATTTCAAGAACTGTAGCTTGATGATGCGCTTTGTTTTCTTCCCATTTCAACTTTGTCTAGTACCGAAACATAATGTTCATCTTTTAGTAGTTGAGTCAAGGAAAGACATATTCCAATCAAAGGGATGATTTCACTATCTTTTGAAAAATCTCAGTCTTAGTCCAGCAATTTTAGATCATTATTATTCTCACGAGCAGGATACTAGCTTACGTGTCCCTTTGCATGTATCTATTACTCTTTAGGAAGAATCTGCCGCCTGATATCATCATGATACCATGTTCTGTGTCTTGAGCAAGTCTTCTGGAAGCAACCTCTCTACCTCCACGAACTAGGGGTAAGGTTTGGGTACACCCTTTCCCAAAATCCACTTATAGGACTACATTAGGTATGTTGTTGTATCATATCAATGTCTTAATGTTAATAGCAATCATTAACTTCACCTGGAGGAAAAAAAAGTAAAGAAGATCTTTTCATCCTCAAATTATGAAATTTCCTTATTTTGGCACTCTTTCTTGGAGCCCATATCTTTATTTTCTGACCAGTATTGGACTATGAGGGAAACTATTGGTAACTTTAAGCAAGAAAGAGACATTTTAAACATAAAAATCTTTCTTATAAATTCATTGTAATATTAAAATATGAGTTCAAATTATTTATAGCGCGTATATTCATATATTAACTCAATCGATTCTTATGGTGTTATTGAGGTGCATCCTTTGGCATTTGGTTATAAAAGTTAGGATAAAATGACACCAATGGTTTCTTATTTTGATGGTAGATTCAAAATACCCTGAAGAGTTTTCCATGTTCACAGGCTTTCTTAGACTATCTTCAGCTGAAAAATCAAGCCTCGAAACCCTTAAAACAGTTTGAATTCAATGGAGATGTGTTCCGGTATTTAGGAATACGTTTTTAGCTCGTAAGAAGAATTCTAGCTCCGCCTGCATGGCATAGAAGAAGATAAAAGAAAGAGAATGCATTTTTTATTTTGTTCATCTAGAAAAAAAATGCCCCTACTATTTTTGGTTGATGAAGAAAAATGCAACTTCTTGTAACATTGACTCATTCAGTCTATTCTAAGTATTTTGTGGCAACAAGAAAGTTTTCTGAGCTGAAATTCCTTTGATTTACAAATTACACATGAAAATATAAAACAAGTAAACTTTTAAGCTAAATTTACTTCCATCCCCCTTTAATTTTTACCACAATATATTAGAATAGCTGAGCCCAACAAGGTTGTGCTTGAGGTATAAAAAATTGTTGATTGATTTCTAAAGAACTTAAGCAATCTGTCAAATCCTATCAGAATTATTTTTACACCCTGTTAATGATCTTTTATACTTTATAATTAAAAAGATATTAATAACACATAGCTCTCTTTTTTATAGTTTGAACTCATAGACTATTATCGCATTCTCATTTTAAATAATGTGAGATACACACCACAAGAATGTAAAGAAAAGTTGAATTCTTGATGTGCCCACACATGCAAAACAAACATTTGTGTCCACACTTTGGTATGTGCCGGAACGGAGGTAGAAGGTTGTCCACAGGTTCTTCTGAACTTAGTAGCTTTAGTCCAAATTCAATATTTTTATTTAAGAAAATCACTAAGCATGTACAAATTTAAAGTCAGAACTAGGTTATAAATACCTTACACATGCCGCTATTTTAGAATTTTAACCCATAAAATTCAAGTTCTGATTCCCCGCTTCTCACAAGGTTAGTGTTATAGTTTTATTGACAACTTTACTTGCTTTCCGACGAATTTGTGCAAAACATGTTAACTCCAATCATGGTTTGCAAAACATGGTTGATTTGGTTGTTTCAGTAGGTCAAGTCCTTGGAAAATAAATCATGTTCGGGAAAAATATTATTGAGATGATAGAATAAATGAAAGTTTATCCCCCCCTTCCCCCCCCCCCCCCCACAAAAAAAAATATTCATAAAAATATTCTCAATTTAAAGTCTCAAACCCCAGCTTATTAGCCATACCATTTCTCTACTAATTTATGCAATCATGGAGAAACCATTTACCTCTTTTCTCTTAACACTCTTGTTGCTTCACTATATTATGGCTGGTTCAGACATGACCCAAACCAACACTAACACTGATCAATTAGAACTTCTTTCTTTAAAATCTCAAATCATTTCCGACCCCTTTCACTTCTTGGATGAAAGTTGGTCTCCCGCTATGTCCGTTTGTCATTGGGTTGGAGTCACGTGGCTTTCGTCATCAGCGAGTAAAGTCCTTGAATCTTTCCGACATGGCTCTTCAGGAAGGATTCCCTAGGTATTTGGAAGCCTCACATTTCTTGTTTCTCTTGATCGACTTGGAAAGCAACAATTTCCAGGGTAATTTGCCTCAAGAAATGGCATGCTTGCGCTGACTTAAGCTTCTTAGGTTAAGTTTCAACAGCTTCAGCGGGGAGGTTCCTTCTTGGTTTGGATTTTTACACCGACTTCAAGTTCTAAGTCTTAGGAATAATAGTTTCACTGGATCCCTTCCCTCTTCCTTTGCTAACATTTCAAATCCTGAAATTTTGAATTTGGCATTCAATTCCTTAGAAGGTCATATCCCCGTCTCTCTCCCGAATGCCTCAAGGTTGGAGAAGTTAGAATTATATTATAATTCACTTCAAGGAAACATTTCAGAAGAGATCGGAAATCTTCACAACATGAACTGGTTGTCCATACAACATAATCAACTTACGAGTTCTATATCATTCACAATTATCAATATTTCTAGGATCGAAATCATTGCATTTAAAGGCAATAGCTTATCAGGAAATCTCCCCAATGCTTTATGCAATGGTCTCCCAATACCCAGAAGGCTTCATCTATCTGAAAACAATCTTCGCGGTCATATGCCTACAAGTTTGTCGAATTGTTCACAACTTCAACTGTTGTCTTTATCAGTTAATGAGTTTGATGGACCAATTCATAGTGAAATTGGAAGATTGAGTAGCTTGCAGATATTAGAGCTCGGATATAACCATTTCACTGATATGTTTTTATCTTATGAATGCTTGTATCTAATTGCTTCGGAATTTTATTTTACTACACAGTAAGTGCAGGGATAATTTCAGTTATTGAATAATTGAGGTAGCTAAGATTGGTGATATTAGGCATGGAGAGAAGCCAGATTAATGGCTCTGTTCAAATATATTTATCTTCTATACATGTTTTTTTCTTTTTTCTTTTAATACTTTCGTATCACCAACAATATAAATGCTAAAATCGTAGTGGATTCTACCACGGGAGATTGAAAACTTAAACAAGACACAGTTCTCATATCTTTGCAAAAATAGATTTACTAGATTGAATCAATTATTTAAACTCACTAGGAATCCACAATATGTGTTTCCAGGTGAAATACACAAAGAGATGAGCAATCTCATTGAGTTGGAGGAACTTTATCTTCAGAGTAATAATTTCAGTGGTCAACTTCCAACGGAGATCTTCAACATATCTGTGCTGAGAGTGATTTCTCTTACAAACAATAATCTATCAGGAAGCCTCCCACCACTCATGTGTTCTATCTTACCCAAAATTGAAGAACTTTATCTGGTATTTACCAATCTTGTTGGGACTATTCCTCATTCCATCTTCAATTGTTCAAAACTTACTCGTCTAGAGTTTTCTCACAACCAACTCACTGGCTTGATTCCCAATTCTATTGGATATTTGACTCATCTACAATATCTAAATTTAGCAGTAATCAATTTAACCAGTGACTCATCCTTAAGCTTCTTGACTTCCTTAATCAATAATAGAAATTTAACAACTCTTTCTCTAACTTCGAACCCTCTAAACAGCATGCTTCTAGCTTCCATGGGACACCTTTCCACCTCTCTTAGAAATTTTTACGCCAACGTTTGCAAAATCAAAAGGCAGTTGGGAACTTAAGCAGATTATTAGACCTTGATTTTTCTAGAAACTACTTGGTTGGATCGATTCCCATATCAATTGGAAACTTGAGAAACCTGCAGGCCTTGTTCTTGACTCATTGCATTGCTTGGATGTGATTGACTTGACTCAACATCAACTTTCAGGTTCTCTTCCTAATTATTTAGGAAAGGTTACTTCCCGTAGAGAGATACATATGGGTTCAAATATATAGAGTTCCAATATACTACCAAGCTTAGGGAACCTTAGTGATTTAGTGGTTCTTGACTTATCGTCAAACAACATGGTTGGTTCTTTACCTCCAGAAATTGGAAATCTAATGGCTGCAACACTAATAGATCTGTCAATGAATCAATTCTCAAATGGAATTCGAAGAGAAATTGGAGGATTGAAAAATTTGGCACACTTTTTACTGAGACACAACAAGTTGCATGGATCTATACCTGACTCAATGAGCAACATGGTAGGTTTGGAATTCCTAGACCTTTCTTATAATAATATATCAGGAACTATTCCCATGTCTCTGGAGAAACTTCAATACCTAAGTATTTCAATGTTTCTGTCAACAAATTGCATGGTGAAATACCCTCAAGGGGTCCTTTCAAGAACCTCTCGAGTCAGTTTTTCATCTACAATGAAGCATTGTGTGGTTCTTAAAGATTTAGTGTCCCTCCATGCTCCACTTCATCAAAGCAAAAATCAATAGGAAAAGATTGCTAGTTCTATTTCTTTTGCTAGGACTTGCAATTTTGTTTGTTCCTATCGTATTTGTGTTTTTATGGATAAAGTATAGAAGAGATAAAAGAACTCCTCAACAAGTAGATTCATCGTCTACCATAACACGTGAAAGAATTTCATACTATGAACTGCTCCAAGCAACAGATGACCTTAGTGAGAGTAATCTGATTGGTTCTGGAAGTTTTGGCTCTGTTTACCAAGGCATTCTCAGATGTGGAACTGCCATTGCAGTTAAAGTGTTCAATTTGCAACTGGATGCGGCATTCAAGAGTTTTGATACAGAATGTGAAGTTTGTGCAGCTTTCTCCATAGGAATCTCGTAAAAGTCATTACTAGTTGTTCCAATCTTGATTTCAAGGCTTTAGATTATATGCCTAATGGGAGTCTTTACAAGTACTTGTATTCGTACAACTACTTCCTCGACATCAAGCAGAGACTAAGCATAATAATTGATGTGGCATGTGCTTTGGAATATCTTCACCATGGGTGCTCGTTGCCTGTGATTCACTGTGACATGAAGCCTAGTAACGTCTTGCTGGATGAAGATATGGTCGCCCACCTAAGAGACTTTGGCATTTCAAAACTGCTTGGTGAAGATTAGGGTAATTTATACACTAAAACCTTAGCAACATTAGGTTATATTGTGCCAGGTATGTCTCTTAGTTTTGCTGATTACTCCTTTCTTTTTTTCCCACATAGAAAGTATATTACATCTTTAAATGAATTGTTTGACTGTAGAGTATGGACTGGATGGACTAGTATCAACAAAGTGTGACGTCTATAGTTATGGGGTCATGTTGCTGGAAACGTTTACTAGGAGAAAGCCTAATGAGTTTGAGGAAGATCTTAGCTTGAAGCAATGGGTGAGTTATTCACTCCCAGAAGCTGTAATGGACATTGTAGACGTCAACTTGGTAACACCAATGGATAATCGCTTACAGAAGGAGCTAGATGTTGTGGCTTCAATCATGAAAGTTGTATTAGATTGTAGTACTGAATCTCCGGCTAGAAGGACAAACATGAAAGATGTTGTAGGGATTGATACAAAAGTGAGTGTGTATCAAGAGAGTCAAGCCAACACAAGAACACAAGAATAACAAGATGAACAACAACAATGCTAGTGACAAGATGATAGAGATTATAATAATAACAACAAGAGCAACAAAGTGGCATCAACTATAGTGAATTGAAAATAGCCCCACACGGCTTCACTATGTTACCACACAAACAACAAGATTACAAAATTAAAGATAATGACTTGACATACAATATTCAAGAATCTAAGAACCCTAACAACATGAAAGGACCCTAAGATTAAAGAATATTATCACCAAGCTCTTACTTGGACCAAGAGGAACTCAATGACCTCAAGATCCTAGTTTCTAGCCAAGATTCAACCCAAGTGTCACTCCAATTGGGAATTTTGGTTTTGAGCTTCTCCAATGGGAGAAAAGATCAAATTATTACAAGTCTTCTGTTCTCAAAATATAATGAATGAACCACCACAAGACTAGCCCTAACAAATGACTTATATAGTCAATTACAAAGGAGGGGCAAAAGACCAAAATACCCTTGGCATTAAGTGGGTGGCTTTGGGGTGTTTTGTTGGGCCTCTTCACATTTTAATAAGTATAGGCCCTTGGATGGGCTGACAAGGGCCTCACACAAGGCCAAGGATGTGAACAAGGCTTGGAGTCGTTGCAACTCACGCGCTTGGCTTCGTGTGAAAGGTCTCGAGCTAGGAATTCTCGTATCATCCTCTCCATCTTAAAGGGAATTTTTCCTCAAATTTGAATCATTTTCATCCTTCACCATGTCCACCCGAGAGAGGTCACACACGTTGAGAGTGTTGTGCACTTGATATTCCGGGGGTAGATCAATCTTGTAGGCATTGTCATTGATCCTTTCTAATACTTGGAACGGGCCATCACCCCGCGGCATCCACTTAGCATTCCTTTTAGA